>NC_138374.1:80221270-80247649 GCF_054177405.1 Leptonychotes weddellii | reverse complement strand
GGCGCCTGGGTGGCTCAGTTCGTTAAGCGACTGCCTTCAGCTCAGGTCATGATCCTGGAGTCCCGGGATCGAGTCCCGCATCGGGCTCCCTGCTCGGCAGGGAGTCTGCTTCTCCCTCTGACCCTCCTCCCTCTCCTGCTCTCTGTCTCTCATTCTCTCTCTCTCAAATAAATAAATAAAATCTTTAAAAAAAAAAAAAAGAAATCCATCATGATCTAAACGACATTCCAACACATGTGGTCCCTACAGCCAACTTCCCTGGGAAACGGTTCCCAGTTGGATTTTAATTCCATCGGGTACTGGTTTCGGCCAGCTCCCAGTGGAGGTCCCGTGGCCAGAAGCAGCTAGACCAGGGATGTGGAGGGAATCACATTAGATCAATCAGGAGGAAACCTCACACGGGAGTCGTTTTTTTTTAAAGATTTTTTTTTATTTATTTATTTGAGACAGAGAGAATGAGAGAGAGGAGAGAGAGCACATGAGAGGGGGGAGGGTCAGAGGGAGAAGCAGGCTCCCTGCCGAGCAGAGAGCCCGATGCGGGACTCGATCCAGGGACTCCAGGATCATGACCTGAGCCGAAGGCAGTCGCTTAACCAACTGAGCCACCCAGGGGCCCTCACACGGGAGTCTTAAGATTGGCAGCCATCCTGTTGACTTAGGTGGCTGTCCCGTGCCCAGACAGACAACTTTGTATAAGGACAGGGACAAAGAGAGGGCATGAAGTTTCTGGGTCTTATTACCATCCCTGCCAGGGTACTAACTTCCAGTCAAAAGGCAGGCTTTCTCCTCCCCATAGACCAGCCACTGGCTAGAGAATTGGAGCCTGAGCAATGGGCATGAAAGTGTTCCAATAAGACCGTACTCCTTGGGGGTGCCTGGGTGGCTCAGTTGTTAGGCGTCTGCCTTCGGCTCAGGTCACGATCCCAGAGTCCTGGGATCGAGCCCCGCATCGGGCTCCCTGCTCCGCGGGGAGCCTGCTTCTCCCTCTCCCACTCCCCTTGCTTGTGTTCCCTCTCTCGCTATCTCTCTCTCTGTCAAATAAATAAATAAAATCTTTAAAAAAAAAAAAAAAAAAAGACCGTACTCCCTGAAGGGCCCCTGGAATGAGAGTAAAGGAAGAGAGAAAGCACTCACCAAGTTTGCACCGAAGCTCAGAGTCCAGATGAAAAGACTCAAAGCCCCACATTGGGCACCACGTGAGGTTTTGGAATGTATGTGAGGTTCGGTGGGGTGAGGTCCGGAGCCAATGGCCAAGAAAGAATTCTTGAAATGTCTTTGGTGCAAAAAGGTTGTTTATTAGAGCATGGGGACAGAACCCGTGGGCAGAAAGTGTTGCACTGGAATTGAGGAGCAATTGATTATATACTATGGGGTTGGGGGAGGTAAGGAAAAGAGGGAGGTTTTCAAAAGAACTTTCATATGCTAAAGAGGACCTACAAGATATCTGAGGCCTTACCATTGTCAAGTTTAGGTTGTTTTTCCCTCTAGCAAGGCATTAACATGAAGATAGTTGGGAACTTCCTGGAAGAATGTCACACATATTCCATCCAGGAGTGGGGGTGGAGGAGGTTGCGGGGTGTCAGCTTATGCTTTGTCTTCAGCTAGCCTTCTGCCCCTCATCAAAGGTACATTTTACACTTGCAATTAGTGACTAATTTGTGGGATGATAGGGGATTATAAGAATAGCCTGATTTCCATAACCTAGAGAGGAAGACTTTTGACACTTCTGAAATAGTCTAGAAATGGCTGTGGTGTAGCAGAAAGAGTGGTGGGTGAGAATTTCAAAGACACAGATTTGAGTCCCAGTTCTTCCCTGTCACATTAGGTAATTTTTCCAAGCCTGTTTATTAACTTTATAATGAAGGTGATAATACGTTTCAAAGTGGTGTGAATAAATCCTGTGAAAGTATTTTGAAAAATCTTCAGAACACCATAGAAATGTGAACGGAACAATTATGGAGTTAAAACTCTTAAGCCTGTGAGTATAGGATAATGCCTGCATATAGCCCCCTACCAGCACTCTAAGATCATCACCTCATACATTAGCATTAAGTACGATACACAGAAGGAACTCAGTGTTTACTTATTTGAATAACATGTCATAAGGAGTTCCAGAGAACCAGGGGCTAATTCTACCATAGAATAGTCCCAATTACTAAAGAGCAAGAATAGTTCTCAGGGAAAACATTATGCTGGACTCTCAACTTAGAGAGTCTTTCCTGTTCCGGGATGTGGTTTCAGCTACCCGGACACGACCCATTTCCCCTGATGTCTTGTTCCTCCTTCCCCTGATTCAGAAAGCCAACTATCCTAAATCTTAGAGGAATATCCCATGAGCCACCTCCCACTATGAAGGAAAAAAATGGTATCTCAGAAAATGCGGGAATGTGAAAGGAAGACCCATATGCCCCTAATTGTTCACCTGGTTGGACATTTCCATGAGAGAGACATGGAAATTGTTTAAACCACCCTTATTTTGTCTGTATTAAACAGAACCAATACTGTCAGTTTGCAGCTTCTTTTGCAGCTAGGGTGCAAGTACAAGACCTGGGCTCGGCCCATCAGACTCACCCATCCCACCCATCATCCTGGAGACCTTGAGGAGCTCTGGCAGTTCTGGTTGCTGGGAGCTACTTTGAAATGCCCCCAAAATAAGATAGATTAATGGTTGAATAAAGGGATGGATAAACAGATATGGAATTAAGCTAGTAAAATGTTGAAGACCGAATCTAGGTGGTGGTAAACAGTGCTCAGTCTCAATTCTTGAATTTTACTGTATGTTTGAAAATTTCCATAATAAAATATTGATGGGAAAAGACCAACATCTCACCAAAAAACTTCTAATAGTCTCATAAATGTTTTGTTTTAGAGCTGATGTATTTAATTCAGATTCCCAATGAAATTTACACACGGCATTTGATTAATATAGATCTCTTTTCTTCGTTCACTCCTCATTGTCATTGTTGGTTGTACAACAGGACCCAGGACAGGCAAGAAGTGCCTGAACCAAGGATCAAAGTCTTTCACCGGAGCCAAGAGAAGTTAAGGACTCTGATAGCTGCTTATGCTAGAAGAGGTTATCTACAGCTGCCAGAAAAGCTCAATGTCCAAAGGCTGTGGCAAGAGGTCTCTATTTGGATCCATATTTGGCAAAAGGGACTCAAGACTTTTGATCTCAGAAGCAGTTATTAGGCAGCAGGAATTTCCATCAGCAGGTGTCTACAGACATGGGGCATGCAAACTCCTATCTTCCTGCACTCTTAAATGTTGCTTTGCTCATAATTAGCAAGACTTGACAGATGAATGAATAGTAGGGTCTCAGTCCTTATCCTCCTAGGTTCTCTCAGGAATTTTTTTTTTTTTTTTTTTGAGAGAGAGAGATTGAGAGGAGGTGGGGGGAAGGGGCAGAGGAAGAGGGAGAGAATCTTAAGCAGGCTCCACACCCAGTGGGGAGCCCACGTGGCTCGATTTCAAGACCCTAAAATCATGACCTGACCTGACACCAAGAGACGGACACTTACCTGAGCCACTCAGGCGCCCCCCTCTGGAATCTTTTGAGTGTGGTGCTGTGTCCCATGAGAGGTGCACCAGCAAGAGAACACATGAGCTCCTCACCTGAAGGTTCAAGGCATAGAAAGGATGTAGGATTTCAGTTACTGAGATACTATGTGAAGCCGGGATACCTTAATGTTGAGCCACAGAATATAAAATTAGAACATAGATATTTCCTGATTTGGGTTTTGGGTACTGAGCCTGGAATTAAGGTTCCTAGTCCCCAAATCTGAAAAGGGTGCCAAGAACTGGGAAGTAGCCCATTCCATGCATAGCATTTTTCTTACAAAGTAGGGCACTTGTTGGCCCTTCTTGGGCCCACCGAACAGAAGCTAAGGAAACTTCAGAATGAGGGTCCCTCACTTGAATAGCTCCATTTGAAGGCCCACCCTGCTTTCCTCAATGGACAAAAGAAGGAAGCAGTAACCTCAGGTACTGGGAAGCCAGGGAGTACTGCCCTAGCCTGGAGGCCTGGTCTCATCCTTGGAGGCAGTCTTGAGTGAAGGCCAGCACTACCTCCATATCCACCAGCCTTCAGTGATGATCCAGATTTATCTTTGCTAAAGGAGAAAGCTAAAGGAGCCACTGCTTGGGAACCACTATGACCCAGACTTTGCTCACTGACCTAGGACCAACCTGGAAGAGGAAGGGGTTGGGGAGTGGGGAAGGAGCAGGTATTTCAAGGACTTGGCTGAACTGGACCTGGGACAGTGTGGAGGGAGATCAAAGCGTTGGAACCCCAAGCCTTGCCCTTATATGAGATGCCACCAGGGAAAGACACTGTAGAGGAAGTTAGAGACATGGAATCACCAATGTAGATGAGAAGCTGAAAGAAAAAACTTTTTTTTTTTTTAAGATTTTATTTATTTGCGAGAGAGAGAATGAGAGACAGAGAGCATGAGAGGGATGAGGGTCAGAGGGAGAAGCAGACTCCCTGCCGAGCAGGGAGCCCGATGCTGGACTCGATCCCGGGACTCCAGGATCATGACCTGAGCCGAAGGCAGTCGCTTAACCAACTGAGCCACCCAGGCGCCCAGAAAAAACTTTATAATAATAAAAAATTTCAGTCAACCATGTTAGAGGAAAGACTGAATTGTTTTTTCATTCTCTATAGAAACTGGTATTATATAAAAGTCTTATAAATAAGAATCTTTATATACTCTTTATAAGATCAAAGTGTATGCAACCAAAGAGTAGGGGAGAAGGGTATCAAGGGTCTGTCACATTTAATTTTTTTCCTGGATTTTGTGATGTTTGTGGTATTTATCGACTTTTAAAATATTGTACTTTGGGGGCACCTGGGTGGCTCAGTTGGTTGGGCGACTGCCTTCGGCTCAGGTCATGATCCTGGAGTCCCTGGATCGAGTCCTGCATCGGGCTCCCTGCTCAGCAAGGAACCTGCTTCTCCCTCTGACCCTCCCCCCTCTCATGTGCTCTCTCTCTCGTTCTCTCTGTCTCAAATAAATTTAAAAAAATAAAAATAAAAAAAATAAAATATTGTACTTTGCTGTGATTTCTTTTCTCATTCCAAATACTCACTTTTGTACTTAGAGTCATATTGTTTTGTATCTTTTTAAAAGAGGTCCCCCAATACCCAAAAGAATTGAAAGCAGGGACTACAAGAGATACTTGCATGCCCATGTTCACAGCAGCATTATGCACAGTAGCCAAATGTAGAAATAATCCAAGTATCAATCAACAGATGAATAAACAAAATGTGGTATACACACAATGGGATATTATTCAGCCTTAAAAAGGAATGAAATTCTAATACATTACAATGTGGGTTAACTTTGAAAAAGTGCTAAGTGAAATACTCCAGACTCAAAACGACAAATACCGTATGGCTCCACCTATAGAAGGTACCTGGAATGGACAGATCCATAGAGACAAAATGTAGAAGAACAGTCATCAGGAGCTGGGGGAGGGCAATGGGGAATTAGTGATCAGTGAGTATGGAGTTTCTATCTGGGATAATGAAAAAGTTCTGGAAATATGTAATGGTGATTTTTGCACAACGTGAATGTACTTAATGCCACTGAATTATACACTTCAAACGGCTAAAATGTTTTGTGGTATATATATAACCACAATTTTAAAAAGGGGCGTGCTCCCTAAAGTTGTATAAACCTGAGCCCCATAAAATTTGGATCTGTCCCTACCAATGAAATAAGCAATTCCAAAGTAATACAGTATAACATCCTATAATGAGAATCACATATTCAGTACCAGAAGGGTTAAGTTTTTTTACTTAATAAAAGAGATTCATTTAACTATTGTAAACTGGGTTGTTGCTTTCCAGAACTCTTAAATGATAAATCATAAGCATCAGGTTCCAGATTTCCTATACAAAGACCACTCAGAAACTGGAAAGATGGCTGACTCTTAATGTTCTTTATTTTTTTTAGTTTTTAAAGAATTTATTTATTTATTTGAGAGAGAGAGACAATGAGAGAGGGAACACAAGCAGGGGGAGTGGGAGAGGGAGAAGCAGGCTTCCTGCAGAGCAGGGAGCCTGATGCGGGGCTCGATCCCAGGACCCTGGGACCATGACCTGAGCGGAAGGCAGACGCTTAACCGACTGAGCCACCCAGGTGCCCCATTCTTAATGTTCTTTAAAGTTGCCTGGGAGAGGGGTGACTGGGTGGCTCAGTTGATAAGCATCTGCCCTGGCTCAGGTCATGATTCCAGGGTCCTGGGATCGGGCTCCCTGTTCAGAGGGGAGCCTGCTTCTCCCTCTCCTGCTCCCCCTGCTTGTGTTCCCTCTCTCACGTCTTTCTCTGTCAAATAAATAAAATCTTAAAAAAAAAAAAAGTTGCCTGGGAGAGAATGGCTGTGGTTTAGACGTTATTTTAGAAACAGAAGCTCTGGGGCCCCGGGGTGGCTCAGTCGTTGGGCGTCTACCTTCGGCTCAGCTCATGGTCCCAGGGTCCTGGGATAGAGCCCCACATCGGGCTCCCTGCTCTGCGGGAAGCCTGCTTCTCTCTCTCCCACTCCCCCTGCTTGTGTTCCCTCTCTCGCTGTCTTTCTCTGTCAGATAAAGAAAATCTTAAAAAAAAAAAAAAAAAGAAATAGAGGCTCAGAATCCCTAGGCCCTCTATCCTATCCTGCAACTCAATAAATTCTTTTGGTGGTTCCTCTTGTATAAAAACAGTAAAGTGTATTCTATAGAGAAGTGGAAGATGTTAAGAGAGGTTCATGGTATATATGGAGTACAGGTTTTTATACCATAAATAATAAGGAAATCATGGGTAGGATCCTGAAACCATCTTTCTGCAAGTCTTGGAGATTTAGTATTTCCAATGAAAATTCTTACTAAATTTATAATCAGCTTTTACCAGGAATCTAAATTGGACTTTAAAATACACAAAAAGCAATGCTTTCCTGCCCTACTGGTTCCATTACTTTCATATCCTTGCTTCTAATAAGCAGATAAAAACCAAAAAGATCATAGAAAGTTGTGCCTCAATTTCCCATAAACCGTAATTGAAAATTTAACACACTGTTTTATTACCAAGAAGGAAATTAAGTAGCACCTATAAATTTTTAATATAAAACTACCCAGAAGTTTTAGTAGTAAACCAAATGAACATTTAACCAAGACTTACTGGATTACTTTTTAAAGTCTATTACGTGTCCCATCGGGTAACTAGAATTCCTCTTTGAAGACTCAGATTGGTGCAAATAATATAGTTATAGGGCATGGAACTTAAAAAAAAAAAAACCCTTCCTTCAGGGCACCTGGGTGGCTCAGTGGATTAAGTGTCTGCCTTTGGCTCAGGTCATGAGCTTAACTGTATGGATAGCTAGTTCACTCTTGCAGTAAAAACTTTTCTTCAGAGATACCAGGCCATGCTCCCACGATTCCCTCTGAACATTCTGCTAAACTCATCAGGTTTGGGGAATTCAAACAAACCAGATGACCATCCATCATCCTCAGCCAGCCATAAGGCCTTTTGGCAAAATATCTCTGGAAGTGTTTCACCCCAAATTACCTGGTACTAGGCCTTGCCATGGGAATCACTCCATCTCTGGTAACTTAATGTTTAGTTAAGAAGCTTCAGGAGAAATTCAGGCTGGAGGCATGGGAGTGGAAGGAACAGTGAGAAGACTGAATGGCATAAAGATTTGGCAGATTATATAATGGCAGGACAGGAATTACAAGAGAAGAAAGATTTGCTTTCCAGCCTGATTGAACTGTAGACCAATGACAATATTAGGGAAGTCGGGAAGAATTGGTTTGGCTAAATGTTAACAACATGCCTTGCAAAAACTTACTAATAATATGCCTTAGGTATTACGAAGTATTATAACAGCAAACAAATCTAACTGAGGAGATTTGTTATGTCTCAGTTAAAATGCAGTTGCTTCTACAATGATCTAAGAAAACATTTTTTTTTTTTTAAACATTTTATTTATTTATTTGACAGAGGGAGAGAAAGAGATCACAAGTAGGCAGGCAGGCAGGCAGAGGCAGAGGGAGAAGCAGGCTCCCGGCCACACAGGAGCCCAATGCGGGGCTCGATCCCAGCACCCTGGGATCATGACCTGAGCTGAAGGCAGACACTTAACCGACCGAGCCACCCAGGCGCCCTCTAAGAAAACATTCTTAATTCCATTTAGATTCATGTAAAGGTCTAACTTCAGATGAACTTTCTTGATAGAACAAAAATTCAAGCAACTTTTGAATAACACAGACTGAATTACTCACTGAATGCACATTGACTGTACATAACAATTTAAAGTGAATAACTTAGGTTCAATTTAATATTTCATTAGATAGAGACCAACAAATCACAAAATCTTGTTACTTAAAATATTTTAATTTTGAAAAAAGTTTAAACCATATTAAAATTGAAATAATTTCATTGTACAGTACTTGATAATATAATTCAACAATCTGAAAACTAAAACAAACCACTTAAATCATTTTAATTTACTTTCTAAGCTTAATAATGTACAAACTCTTTTGCCCTCCAGGAGGAAGCAAAAATCAACAGTGAAAATGGAATATTTAAGTTAATACAATATAAGATATTTGGCCAAAGGGATTTTTTTTTAAGTAAGCTCTACCCCCAACGTGGGGCTTAAACTCACAACCCTGAGATCAAGTCACACACTTTACTGGCTGAGCCAGCCAGGCACCCTGGGCCAAAGGGATTTTTAAAACTAAATTTCATCTGGCAATACCCTACAACTACCAGTATGTCTACAGAAGATAGGAATTTAAAACAAAACAAATGCAATCTGATCAAATCCACAATTAACTGACGTTTTCATTTTACCTTTTGTGAATAAAATAGCAGCCATGGTTTTATCCAGTTTACTAAAGGATCACCTTCAGAAGAAGGTGCCCAATCTGCAAAACAAGAACAGTTATCTTCCATTGAAAGGCTGGAAGCTTTTCAGACTTAGTTCTCTTTCATTTGTGTCATAATTTCCAAATAAATCAATGGCTCCAGCTAATGTGGGCCAGTCAAGTTCCCTACATGATCATCTCTTCCATGCAATCATCAAAGAGCCACCTACAAGATTCTTTGGAACACTCTATAGTTTCAAAAAGCTGTTTAAAGTCTTGAGGGTGCAGATCTGTTATTTTCATGTCTCCATTTTTCTCTATTTGCTTCAATATAGCTGTTGCATTAACCGGACTCAATAACCTACAAAAGAAACACAAAGTGAATCTGCTTAATTCCTTTTATAACCGCAGTAAATATTAGTAGAAATGGCTTCTATGCCCAATTTAAAATGTTTAACTTATGGATATATAATTAATCTTATTTGGTTTTAGAGTCTGCATATAATGTATAGCTTTTACTATCATTTCTGAAGTTTCATGGCTTACCTATCATAAAAAGAGCAAATCTGGGCTTTAACATGCACTCATCAATTCTTACACAAAATTCTAGTTTAACATTGCCCTTCAAAAAAATTATGCCTACCTCTTTCATCTGTTAACTCTCTTTGCAAAAACATTCTTAACTCCATTTAGGTCCATGTAATGGTTCAATAAGTACAAACAGTAGAAACTGGCATCCAGCAGATTTCAAAGAGGGAACAGTTTTCATCTTTTTATGTAACAATTACTGGTGAATAAATTATAAAGCAGAAAACTGCCTAATATATTAGCCTAGCAAGAAACCATCAGTGAGCTTCTGACAATAACAACTAAACAAATGTAATGTGCTGGTGGAAACTATTTCCAATACTTTTTGATTTTGAACATAATCCTGGTCACAGGTATAAACATGCTTTCAATTCAGAGATCGCCAGGGGAATTTTAAACATTTTTTCACCACAGTTTACCGTATTTATTGCTTAATTTCCCATATTATTATTATTTTTTAAAGATTTATTTATTTATTTCACAGAGACACAGCGAGAGAGGGAACACAAGCAGGGGGAGTGGGAGAGGGAGAAGCAGGCTTCCCACGGAGCAGGAAGCCCGATGTGGGGCTCGATCCCAGGACCCTGGGATCATGACCCGAGCCAAAGGCAGACGCTTAACGACTGAGCCACCCAAGCACCCCATCTTTTTTTTTTTTTAGATAGGCTCCACACAGAGCTTGAACTCACAACCCTGAGATCAAGACCTGAGCTGAGATTAAGAGTCAGATGCATTCAAAACAGTCACTACCACAAGGTGAAAAGATGAAAAATAGATTACTTCTACTGGTCTACTGCCATGCTTATCATTTATTTTTACACAAGTATAGTTCAATCAACAGCTCATTCAGAGTTTCACCCATTCTCTGACAGGACTTTGAATGACCATGGGCTGCTGATTCCAAGGGGTCATGCATAACTTACAGAGCTGTACCCATCATCCTCATGGAAAAGTTATGTAGATACCAAGGAGGCAGTAACAGCTATAATTTTTATAAAGCTTTAGGTAAAAACTTAAAATTTGGTCCAGGACAGGAGGACTAGGGTGGTAGAATAATCCATGCCTCCTTGGGCTAGGAAATAAAACCATGAGGGATAAGCAGTGAGAAAAGGTAGGTGGTGGGTTTGCCACCACTGATGCTGCTCCCATCCCGGTCACTGGCAAGCAGCTAGTTCTCCACGTAAGTCAATCCTGGACATATACTCTGACAAAGAGGAACTACTGGTAGGCATCCCTAGTTGTTTTTTTCAAAGGAAAAAAAAAATTAAGCTCAGGAGACTATGTGGAAAATTGAATTTTATTTTTCTCAAAATGTGCACTGGGGAAGGAAGTGTTGTGAAGAAAGAGATGAGTGAAAACATGGTACCTCACTCTGTTAATCAAGATATACAAGATCCAGAAAATGGACCGCTAACATGAAAAGCATAATTCTCACATGAAATTGCTACTTTTATACTTGCTTTTATTCTTCTTACTTACTGTAAATGGTCCATTAGCTTGAAATTACGCTTCATAAAACACTGCTTTAACATGTGAAAAAATACATCATAGTTAACAGATGTTAAATTTTCTGTAAATAAATTCGGAAGAGGAGTCAGTTGAATTAAACACATGTTTTGTCCTACTTGTTTATTTATTTGTTCTAATGGTTTCTGGAGAGAGAAAAAGAATAAATTGTGTTAGTCATAAAATACTGCTAGAGCAAGACAGAGTTTGCTTACTCATTCAAGCTAGCTCTTGGAAGGGGCAAACACCACAGATGCCAAGTGGTCCTGTACGTTCTTGCTGGGTGGGCGAAGAATGCAAGGCCCTAACCACTCTTTACCTGGGCAGTTCCTCAGGTTGTCTGCAGCAAGCCACCTTGAGGGATGAGATAATGGCTCCCTCCAGGACAAAGAGGAGCTTGCTTCATGTTTGCTATAAAAGAAGTGGACTCCCCCAGCTCTGTGTTTCTAAGCTGCAGTGCAAGCCCCAGCACGTACACTGTCAACTAAGGAACATCACATTATCCTATGGGACGTGGGGGCAGATAAAGTCCTTTGTCTGATCCAGGAGTCTATCTTAGGGCAGTATCCATGAAAGAGTAACAGCTTATTAACTTTGAAGCAGGGTAAAATCAAATCCCAAACAGGACACTAACATGTACTGAGTTTCTTCTATATTTGAGACACAACACCAGATCCTAAGGATAAAAAAGCATTATTGACTTATAATTTTCCTTTGGATATTTAAAAAAATATGGGGTTACAAACTATGGTCCACAGCCTGCTTGTTTTTGTATAGTCTGGATCTAAAAATGCTTTCTACCTTTGTAAAGGACCGTTTAAAAAATAAAAAAAAGAAGCAAAAACAAAGACTAGGACAGAGACTATTATGTGGTCTGCAAAGCATAAAACATTTGCTGCTTGGCCCTTTACCGAAAAAGTTGGCCAACCTGCTCTAGTATACAATATTCAGATTTTTTTTAAAAAGTACATGCCTTAATGTAAGGTTAAGATGTTTTTTTCCTCTGAAATTATCCCTCGGGAAGCACAGAGGCCTTATGTTTAGTCCTTTGGAAATCTCATATATTAGGTAGTGATCCCTTATTTAACTATACATACACACATACATATATATGTACATACACAAAAATATACATTTTTGAGTATACATACTCTTTGTGGAAGACCTATTGCCTGAAAAAGAAACCTTCAATCAATTCTAGTTTCTAGTTTTGGATGCCTGCAGTTGAAGAAATTAGTCAAAAAAAAAAAAAAAAGGAGGCAATGAAATTCAAAAAATATTTAGTAATTATTAATTACAGAGGGAGATAACCTCATAACTCAAAGTGTTATATATTGTTGTTAATAAGACTTCTGAAAGTGACTTTAAAAAGGAAGCTGGTAGGGGGTACCTGGCTGGCTCAGTTGGTAGAGCATGCAATTCTTCCAGGTTTTAAGTTCAAGCCCCAGGATGGGCGACCCTGGTTACTTAAAAATAAATTAAAAAAAAAAAAAAAAGGAACCTGGTAGATAGTTTTGTAGTTACAGAAACAGACTTACTTGATAAATAGGGAAGAAAAAACTGTCCTGCTGGTAAATGGATGGCTATTTGTAGCTTAGGAAAAAAGTTCCAGTGATAAAAATATGGCTTCCAGAAAGTGGAAAATACCAAACAATTTGGATGGAAATCAGAATAATGTGCTCTAAAAAACTGTCAAATGTCTCAATGTGCCTCTGTAGCAATTACAGACATGCTGATATAAGAGATACAGGTGGAATATTTGAATACAATTCTCTCATGAAACATGACATCTGGTTATCTCCTTTTCATCACTAAAGTTTATATATTTAAGTTGGCCAAAGAAACATTTTTTTTTTTTAAAGATTTTATTTATTTATTCATGAGAGACAGAGAGAGAGAGAGAGAGAGAGGCAGAGGGAGAAGCAGGCTCCCAAAGAGCAGGGAGCCCGATATGGGACTCGATCCCAGGACCCTGAGATCATGACCTGAGCCGAAGGTAGACGCTTAACCATCTGAGCCACCCAGGCGCCCCAAAGAAACATTTTTTAGCTTTTGCTGTTGTCAGTGAAAAAATGATAGTGTCTTATATACAAGACTGTTCACTTTGGGGACATTTGGATAAGTTCCCAATGGTCTCAAAATAAAATAATCTGATTCTATTCTGTGAGGCTACAAAAATATGCTTATGAAGAGTGAAATAGAGCTAAAATCTCAATGATCACAATGATGATTGAAAAGTCAGGCCATTTCTAAATTGATCATTTTCTTTTTTTCTTTTAGTGACAAGAGTGAGAAAAAACCCGAAGTAAGTAGGCAAATGGGACCTTCAGGCTGAACTGATCCACATCATTAGCATTTCATCCTGAAGTCAAACTTTGGACTGTTTTTAAAAATTCAGCTACTTTATTCCAATTTTGCTACAAGTCCCCCTAATATAAAGTAAATGGAAGATCACTTTATAACATCATCACTTTGGTTCTATAAAAAGGGGAAAAAACAAACAAAAACCCCACCCTCTGGGTAAGAAACAAGACATACGTGTTGATGAACTCAATCATTATAAATAGTAATATGACAGATTTCTGACTTTTAAAATTGTGTCTTTAGTTTATCAAATTAGATGAACACTAAGATGATTGTATTTTCCAAATTTGGGATGTTTCTTCATTGCAAGAGATAGAGATGGAAGTCAAATTCTGTTTAAGCCTATTACTACGCTATACCACTGTATAATCAGCTGAAAATTACAACTTTCTTCCAAAATAATTTGAATTTATTAAAAGCAATAAGATATGTTTAAAGAACATTTCCAAATATTCTAAAATTAAACATTTAAATAAATACAGAATACCAGATAATCTTAAAGAAAATAGGATGTTCCATTTAGAAAGAAAAAGAGAAAGGCATTCATTCTTACCTTATTCTTCAGCTTTTCCTGTCTCCCACTTTGGCCGTATACGCCAAATGAGGACCAAGGCTCCTTGAGGGAAGGTAAACAAAACCAGAAACATTTCTTTTAGTTCTCTTTAGTCAAAGTGCCCCAAATTATTACTGCCTTTAAATAACAGAATGAATTAAATCCAAGTCACCATTCTAATTGGACTTAAGAAAAACATGGGATAGTTAAATCATAAACTTCCCTCTTCTTTTTTTTTTTTTTAGATAAAGAGGAGAATCAAAGGTCTATCCTGACATTGCTAATTCTCTTACTTATTTAGATAGAGTATCATCCTTAATATAATTATGCAAATAGGTCCTTAAGCTGGTTTAACAGCTAAGATTTCCATATTAAGTCACAGTCAGGTTAGGGCCCATCAGATCAACACTGACATTAATGAATGGCAAAAGTCAACACAAGGCCTTTGAAAATAAATACTGCAGAACAAAAAAAGAGAAGACTCTCCAGAAAGCTAAAGTCCCCGGGAGGCCTTTATGAAGAAACTAGCTGACAGCCATGAGGAGAGGAGGCCCAGATAAAAAGCCAACAGAATCAGAGATCACTGAGGTAAGAAAGGATTTAGGGACACCGAGAACCGCAATACCAATGTTACAGCATACAGTGCAGGGTCAGTGCTGTGAACACTAGTGTGAAAAGATTTCTGGGAATATAGAAAAACAATAAAAGCATGACAGATACTAAAGACAAGGAACAGAGAGCCAGTCTAAGAACCTCATGCATTGGAGGAAAAAACACAGAACTGGAACAAAAGCTAAAATCAAATGGGTAACATTCTCACAACTAAATATGCACACTGAGGGGCTTAATGTGCTCCTGGACGACAACACTGAAGGGACTACATGGAGATACACACCGCGAATTTAAAAACGAAACCAACATATCCTTAGAAGAACAAGGGTCCATCACATAGTAAACATACATCCAACAAAAAAGAGAAAGGCCAAATTACTATATGAAAGAAATAGTGTTTTATCAGTTTTTCCTTCACTCTGGCCCTTTGCTATGAATACAGTGGCCACTAGTCATATGTGGCTACTGACACCTGAAATGTATCTAGTCTGAACGGAGATGTGTTGTTAAGTATAAAATACACACTGGACTTCAAAGGCCCTGTACGTAAAAAAATAATCCAAATTATGTAATAACTAATTGTAAAATACTGATTACATACTGAAATGATAATATTTTTGAATCGAGGTTAAATAAAATATATTAACATTAGTTTTACCTGTTTTTTACTTTTTTATAAGTGTTGCTACTAAATGTAGCGTTACATGTAAAACTACATGTGTGGCTCACATTATATTTCTAGTAGACGACTCTGATCTTGCCTAAGGAAATAAACTAAAAAGGGGAATGCTCTATAGTGAGGTTTTAACTGACCATTAAAAACAAGAAAAATGTCTAGTGATGAGAGAAAAAAACATCACTATTAGCTATTAAGTGAAAAAAATAAGATACAAAAAAATATAATCTCTACTATTTAAAGAAAAAGAAATACAGGAAAAATAAAAGGCTACAAATAGGTCACAAATGTCAATAGTGACCTCTGGGTGGTGGAACTGTAGTGATGGGAGTTTTTAAAATTCTTTTCTCTTTCTTTTAAAGACTTTATTTATTTATTTGACAGAGAGAGAAAGAGCACAAGTAGGCAGAGAGGCAGGCAGAGGGAGAGGGAGAAGCAGGCTCCCCACCGAGCAGGGAGCCTGATGTGGGACTCAATCCCAGGACCCTAGGATCATGACCTGAGCCGAAGACAGCCGCTTAACCGAATGAGCCACCCAGGTGCCCCTCTTTTCTTTTTTCTTTCTTATGTCTCACATTTTTACAATGAGTATACATTATTTTTATAATCAGAGAAAAATATAAATATCTGTAACAAAAACATAAGCACAAAGTTACCTTGCTCTATTATCTTCAATAGCTGGGAAAAATAATAAATTAAATTTTCATTTTTCTCCATTTACTGGTCACAAAAATGTAGCCTCTTTAAAAACAATGAAGTTCAGGGGCTGGGGAGATAGGGTAACTGGTGATGGGCATGAAGAAGGACACGTGATGTAATGAGCATTGGGTGTTTTATACAACTGATGAATCACTGAACTCTACCACTGAAACTAATAATACACTATAACTTAATTAACTGAACTTAAAAAAATTTTTAAAAATAAATAATAAAAAAATAAAAATGAAGTTCTCTGTTGCAATTTAGAACGATTTTACTCACCACATGCAGAAGCTTAATCTTACAAGCTACTTGCCAGAGCACACTTAATGCTTGATACAAGTGTGGATTTTGGGGACTTGCCACCAGTTTCTAGTAAAAGGAAAATAAAAGTTATATGTTTACATAACTATAAGCAATTGAAATAAAATTCTGAATCTTAAAAGTAATATCTTAATAGTATTTAGAAATTAAAAAAAAATTAGAATCGCAAAATCTTATCCGTAATCATTTCAAAGAAGAGAAATCTTTTTAAACTTTCATATTGAAATATATCGTCATGTACACTTAAAACATAATGTATGTGAGATTGATTTCCTTTAGCCAAAACCCTATCAGGGCAAAATCTCATTAAAGAAAAAAATGAAACAAAAATGTATAATTACTTTGGAGAAGGACAAGTGTGTGTTAGAAGTATGTATCAGGTGGACTAATAAATTTTGAGTCAAGAATTGTTCAGGCTGACACTTGAAGGATGAGCGGTTTCCTCAGTGAATGAGAGCACTACACGGCGGAAACTACACGTGAAAAGGTCCATGGTGAAAGAAGCACTAGAACGTTTCCCCAGTAGCAAGATAAAACCTGATGAAGCATTTCCCGTTTCTCTTCTTTCAAACTTTCATGATATAATGTATGTACAGCCTCAAGGTTCTGAGTCCCTACGCTTTCCATGGATAGTCACTATGTCTGTACTGAGTCTTGGTGAGTAAACCACCCTTTTATTTCTTGCTCCACTATGCTAACCCATAACTCTTACATACAAGTAAGCATCTCGTGTGACAATGGATTAGAAGATTAATAATGTGAAGCATTCTGAGCAGAAAAGAAACATTGCTCTCAAGACACTATAAAGAACTTCAGAAGGCCATTCAATTTCAGAGCGTAGAGTCTAAAAACCCCAAATATTTCTATTAGAACTAATACATGAATTCAGCAAAGTTGCAGGATATAAAAATCAACACACAAAAGTCAATCACATTTCTATATACTAACAATGAATAATCTGAAAAGCAAAATTAAGAAAACAACTCCATTTAAAATAGCATCCAAAAGAGTAAAATACTTAGGAATCAATTTAACCAAGGAGGGGAAAGAATTGTACACTGAAAACTACAAAACACTGATGAAAGAAATAAAAAACAAATGGAAAAAACAACCAGTGTTCACAGATTGGAAGACTGACCAATGTTAAGATGTCAATATTATTCAAAGTGATCTACAGAGTCAACACAATCCAGACCAAAATCCCAACGATGCTTTTGTCACAGAACTAGAAAAACCCATCCTAAAATTCATATGGAATCTCAAGAGACACTGAATAGCCTAATAATAAAAGAGAGAGCCTAGAAACTGACCCTCATGTGTATGACTAAATGATGTTTTGACAAGGGTACCAAGGCCATTCCATGGGGAAAAGACAGTCTTTTCAACAAAAGATGCTGGGGAAACTAGATACCCACATGCAGAAGAATGAAGCTGGACCCTTACCCGACACCATATTAAAAAAAGTAATTCAAAATGGATCAAAGACCAGAACATAAGAGGTGAAACGATAAATCTCTTAGAAGAAAACTTAAGACAAAAGCTTCATGACACTGGATTTGACAGTGATTTCTTAGCTACGACACTAAAGGCACAGGCAACAAAAAGAAAAAATAGACAAACTGGGCTTCATCAAAATTAAAAACTTTGGGAATCAACGGACACAACAGTGTAAAATGGCAACCCATCGATGGGGAGAAAATATTCATAAATCACATACCTGAGCAGGGATTAATATTGAGAATATATAAATAACTCCTTAAACTCAACAGAAAAACAAACAACCCAAAGAAAAGGGCAAACGACTTTCATAGACATTCCTCCAAAGATGATACACAAACGGCCTATAAGCACATGAAAAGATGTTCAACATCACTAATCAAATCAAAACCACAATGAGCTACTACCTCACAGCATTACAACAGCTATTATAAAAAACCAGAAAACAAGCATTGGAGAGAACATGGAGAAATTGGAACTCTTGTGCATTGCTGGTGGGAATATAAAATGGTACAGACACTACGGAAAGCAGTAGGGTGGGTCCTTAAAAATTACAAAATAGAAAAAAATTAAAAACAGTATTGGGGTGCCTGGGTGGCCTAATGGGTTAAGCATCTGCCTTCGGCTCAGGTCATGATTTCAGGGTCCTGTGACTGAGCCCCAAGTTGGGCTCCCTCTCAGCAGGGGTCTGCTTCTCCCTCTTGCTCTGTGCTCCCTCTCTCTCAAATAAATAAATAATTTTTTTTTAAATTTAAAAAACATTCTCTCTCCCCTTTGCCCCCTCCTTGTGCTCTCTCTCTCTCCCTCTCTTTCTCAAATAAATAAAATCTTAAAAAAAAAATAGTATTGCCATATGATCCAGCAATTCCACTTCTCGGTATATAGCCAAAAGTACTAAAAGCCGGACTGGAAAAGATATTTGCACACCAAAGCTCACAGCTACATCATTCACAGTAACGAAAAGTGGAAGCAACTCAAATGTCTGTTGACAGATGAATGGATAAAGAAAAGGTTGTGGGGGTATGAATCTATGTGTATATGTTTGTGTGTAAATATATACATATACATATGCATGCAATGGTATGTTTTTCAGCCTTAAAAAGAAAATGAAATTCTGACACATGCTACGACTTGGATGAACCATAAAGGCATTATGCTAAGTGAAGTCAGTCAGACACAAAGTGCAATATTCTATGATTCCACCTGTGATGAAGTACCTAGAATAGTCAAATTCACTGAGACAGAAAGTAGAACAATATTTACCAGAGGCTCAGGGGAAGGGGAAGATGGGAAGTAATGCTTATTTCGTATGGAATGATAAAAATGTGCTGAGAAGAGATAGATGGTGGTTAACAGTTGTACCACAATGTGAATATACTTAATGCCACTGAACTGTACACTTAGAAACAGTTAAAATGGTAAATATGTCACATGGATATTTAACCACAAAAAAAAAAAAAAACCTTAAAAAAAAATTGAATCTAAAGACTGCTCTACAGAAATTTAAAAACCATCTTAATACTCTCAATGTCATGAGCTCAAATTAAAGTCATACAGATTAAGACCATGCAGAGAAAGATCACAAAACTCTTGCAAAACAAACACTAATCAGGTACTTGTTAATAACCTACCTCGTATTCCCTTTCAGTAATAAACATATTTAGTTCTACTCGTCCATAACTATATACAGAAGTAGAAGAATATAGGTCATATAAAAGCTTCCAAAGTATCTTTTTCTCATTTTTTGCTGGGAAGATTCCAACTACTCTTAATGGGGTATCTGTTAGGAATACAAGCAAAAATATTCGAGTAAGTTGTTAAAACTTTTTCCTAAGATCATATTTTATTGAGTCAAACTAAGTTAACAAACTGTATTAAGTCAATTAAAACGAAGCCTTGGCATCTTTCCTTGATAGGGCGCTTGGCCTCCGTGGAGCTGCTTGGATTCTGTCTATGTGAGGAGAAAGCCACAGTCCTGAGAGCGACCGCCCACAAACTCTCATCTAGACAGGATGCGGATCTCTTCAGCAGACAAGGTGTCCTGCTAGAGAAAGCTGGCAAATCAGAAGCTATTTGCTGCAGTGAATGACAAAAATTACCTTCTGACCAAGGAACCGCTTCTATTCCCAAATGCCGAAAAAGCGTTTCTGAAATCATAATGGGAGGTTTTACTATTCCAAAATTTCTAGGATCCATTTTAAAGAAGTCACAGTAGACCACTTCTAGTTTTCCATTCACTTTTTTGCGCAGGGACTGAAGAGAGACAGAGATAACATGTTTAAAACTGTCAGTGTTAGGGAGACTTTGTACCCAAAGATCTACTTCAAAAAATTTACCCTAAAATTTAACAGTTAAGAGAAATTAATGCCTGAAAAGCAATAAAAGTACAGTATTACTAAGAAAAAGTCCCCAAACCAATAAACCTTCAACAAATTCTCACTTATCCTTTCACTTTCTCTACTTTAACTCAATGGTTTCAGCTGTTCAAAAAGTGTCCTCACACTATCTGCTTTAGTGACGGCCGCCTGGAGACCACACCTGGGCCCAGGCAGAGAGTGGCAACTATCTGCTGGTCGTGGCCAGATGCTTCATAGAGAAAAATGATAAAAATATTAAAGGGAAAGGCAGACAGCCCTGTTTTTACTAGAAGAGTCTAATTAGTCCTTTGCCAAATGAACTTGGCTACACTCATCGTGTAGGTCACTTTCTATTTTCCCCTTGATTTTTCATTTACATTTTCTAAAGACAGAAGCAACTACAGAAGGAAAGCTCCTTGTCTGCCAGAGGAGGTCTGATACACCTCCGTCCATTCACCGCCCTGATGTGCTGGTTCTGTCGTAGCACTGGACATCTTAGCAGTGAGAGCAAGGCGTAGCTACAGACGCCATAAACTTCGTTAGAAGTTACAAAAAAAAAAAAAAAATCAAACAGAAGAGGTCAAGGGACTTGATATGCATTTTGAGATTCTCATGCACAGAAAATTCTGTTGGTATATATCAAGGTTTCAAGAATTTGCAATTTAAAGTTACAAAATAGGGGTGCCTGGGTGGCTCAGTCGTTAAGCGTCTGCCTTCGGCTCAGGTCGTGATCCCAGGGTCCTGGGATTGAGCCCCACATCGGGCTCCCTGCTCCGCGGGAAGTCTGCTTCTCCCTCTGCTGCTCCCCCTGCTTGTGTTTCCTCTCTCGCTATGTCTCTCTCTGTCAAATAAATAAATAAAATCTTTAAAAAAAAAAATAAAGTTACAAAATAAAAACCCTAATTTTTCATAAGTTTTTTATTTCAACCTATGTTTTCTTTCTAAATCTAGTAAATTCTAATGATCATTTTCGTGGGGACCCTTGAGAAAGACTAGGGAAGGAACACTACGGTAGAAATCATATACTTTTGCTCCTGTTAAGTTTGAGATGTCTATTAGGTGAACCACATGGAGATGCCAGGTAGGAAGTTGTAGACCTGAATAGGGAGGTCAGAGTGGTCCAGGCTAAAGATATAAATTGGTGAGAATTTTGCTTGTTGAAGGTTATTAAAGCCAGGGGTGCAGATGAGACCCCCTAGGGAGAAGCACAGAAGACTAGGCCTGAGGATGGAGTAACTCCAGAGTCTCACAAAAAGCTGAGAATAAGCCAAAAATGTAAAGAAGAAAACCAGAGTGTGGTTTTATGACAGACAGAGAAAAAGAACACTCATTTGATGCTTATCTTAAAAACAGATTATCTTGAAATTCTTACAAAGTGTTCTGTATGTATAGCAATAAAATAACCTCAGAAGTTACTCAAGAGTTATATTTTAATCTTTGTAACTAAGAAAAGCTATTGAATTTTGGTTTGATAGGAATGTAAGAGGAATGTATACATTAAGATTTGGTTCCACTAGTATCTTGAAAGTACGTTTTTGTTTTTGCATCTGTCACGTACCATGCAATAATGGTAATAATGATATAATAGCCAGAACTCCAGCATAATTTAGTTCTACAATAATAGTGAAATCACATTTAAAAACTCGATTTCGTTTAGGATTCAAAAACAGGAAGCACATTTCATCGCATTTAAATTGCAACAAGAGGGGCACCTGGGTGGCACAGTTGATTAAGCATCCAACTCTTGATTATGGCTCAGGTCATGATCTCAGGGTCATCAGATCGAGCCCCACATTGGGCTCCACGCTCAGCCGGGAGTCTGTTTGTGATTCCCTCTCTCCTTCTGCCCCTCCCCCACCACCCTTGCTCTCTCTCTAAAAGAAATAAAATCCTTAAAATAGAAATAAATTGCAACAAGATCCTTTACAAGTGGGCATTAATGTCTCTATTTTATATATGAGAAAAACCTAAGTCAAACAGATTAAATTACTTAATTGCCCAAGGGCCTTAAAGGTAGTGACAGCTAGGGCTGACATTCAGCCTGACTTGAAAAGACTGTGTTCTATCTCTGCTGAAATAATACCACACCACTTGCCACAAAAGCTGAGGGCTCTTCAACTGAACATGTATAGCTCTTTCTGCAACAGTAGTTCTCATTTTCAAAAGGAATATATCATGATTTATTATTATAGAACACAATTTAAAAACTGTACCTCTAGCACATCCAGATAGGCAAACTAACTGTTCCTGCTTGAAACACTGTTAATGTGGAGTCTCAGGAATTTTATTTGAGAGGGTGGGAGTTCTAACGTTAGACAAAAATTCTGAGTCGAGCATCCTCCTTGAAAATCTGTTCAGTTTTTAGGAGCAAACTCTGGGTGGCTAGAAGCATTGTCTGCTGAGAGCACCACTTTAAAGCTGTGATTTAGGGCCACCATAAAGCTTTTATTTATTTATTTATTTTTAAAGATTTATTTATTTTAGAAAGAGAAAGTGTGCATGCAAATATGCACACAAGCAGGGGGAGGGGCAAACGGAGAGAGACTCTCAAGCCGACTCCCCGAAGAGCAAGGAGCCCTACTCAGGGCTTGATCCCATGACCCTGAGATCATGACCTGAGCTGAAACCAAGAGTAGGACACTTAATTGACTGAGCCACCCAGGTGCCCACAAAACTTCTATTTAAATGGTTACTTCTCTTTTAATTCTGGCAAATAGATGAATTCACATAAAACCTTATGAATGGCTTTCCCCTCTGTCATGATGGTTAATAAGAGTAAATACCTACTGAGGGCTGAGCTCAAGTTAGTGCTGAGGGGAGTGGGGATGGGGAGTTAGAAAGAAACTAAAAGCCAGAACTGGAACACAAACTTAGTTCTAACCAAAGATTGGATTTGATCAGAGATGGATTTTGTGTTTACACTGTAGTTTCAGAAACATTTATGATGAATATTCCTATATTTCTTACAGGAAAGTTCTGTGTGTCATGAACTTTCTAGCCCCTAACACTCCATTTTTCATGGAATCATGGATTTCAAATTAACATGTATCTTGATCTTACAAGAAAGCAACTACTGTGTTATTGGATAAGAAACTAAATAGACATTTTAATGTTTTCAATTGTTTTGTGAACATGCAGATTAACCTTCAAAAGTAGGCCTTGGGGCACTTGGGTGGCTTAGTCAGTTGAGTGTCCAACTCTTGATTTCAGCTCAGGTCATGATCTCAGAGTCCTGAGATCGAGCCCTGGGTCAGGCTACAAGCTGGCCGTGGAGCCTGGTGAAGATGCTCTCTCTCTCCTCCTCCCTCTCAAAAAAAAAAAGTAATCCTTTTTTTAAAAGATCAAAATAAAAGCTATCTTGTTTCCAATTCCTAAGGTGAAACTGAAATTACAGATGGCTGTGGTGACTAAATCACACTCCATGATCTTTCAACAATTTTGTGTTCTTCTCTCTTCATGTTTTTTGGGATTCCAGCAGATTCAGCATCAATTAAATAACCTGGCTAAAACCTTCAATTCTTGGGGCGCCTGGGTGGCTCAGTCGTTAAGCGTCTGCCTTCGGCTCAGGTCATGATCTCAGGGTCCTGGGATCAAGCCCCGCATCGGGCTCCCTGCTCTGCAGGAGGCCTGCTTCTCCCTCCCCACTCCCCCTGCTTGTGTTCCCTCTCTCGCTGTATCTCTCTCTGTCAAATAAAAATCTTTAAAAAAAAAAAAAAAAAAAAAAACCTTCAATTCTTGGGGTGCCTGGGTGGCTCAGGCGGTTAAGCACCTGCCTTAGGCTCAGGCCATGATCTCAGGGTCCTGGGATCGAGTCGTGCATCCAGGTCCCTGCTCGGCTCTGCTTCGCTCTCTCCCTCTGCCGCTCCCTCTGCTTGTGCTCTCTCTCTCTCAAATGAATAAATAAAATCTTAAAAAACAAAACAAAACAAACCTTGAATTCTTTTCAAAGCTGTCAGTTGTAGGATAACCACCACCTAACATGCATAGTTTTATTTAAAAAATAAACAACTATATTTGGTGGCATTTTCGTAATTTTTTGTTGTTGTCCTGCACTTTTAAATAATACCATTATACATGGTTTCAGGAATTTGGCTCAGAGAAGTATAAATTTCCTAAACTGAATCTAAAGACTCAGAAGGGAGGGGAAAGAGAAGGAAAGAGGCTGGCGGTGAGACAAAGAATTTCCACTTCACTGTTACGTAAACCTGTCTGCCATACAAGTAGAATTCACTGAAAAACCCATTTGGATAATGCTTTCACTATCTGCAATTATATCTGACTATACCAAGCCTATCTTGCCTCTGAAACCCTAAATCCAGAGTTAACATAGTCCTGTTAACCTAGATTCTAAGTTCACAGAAAGCAGAGGCACAGGATACCCTACTAGAGACAAGGAAACAAGCCTCGAGATGCCAGTTACATACTGTTCAAAGTCACCCAACTAGTCTGTAGCAGAGCTAGAATCAGAGAACAAGTCTCAAAACTCCAGTCTTTCAGTCATTCAACAAGCATTGATACCTATGATACTACTATGTTCTAGTCATGGGAGATAACAATATATTTACAGCAAGCAAGGCCCCCCAAAGTGATTCTATAAAAATAAATTGTGTGCTTCATTTTCACTTCCCTAAAGACTCAAAGATAGCTCTCTGAACAATAAATTAGTTTCAGAAACTAAAAGTATACCTCCAAATGTGGAAGAAAAGTTCTGTTACTTTCAAGGGCAATCACTTTGGCCTTGCTTTCAAGTAGTGCTTGAGTCAGGATTCCAGGACCTAGTGTTAACAGAAGGAAAAGTTTATTTGCAAAACAAGGTCTCTCAATATCGACTAGAGTAGATGTTTCACATGTATTATCTAATTTTGATCCTCACAACATCTCCAAGGTAGATATTACAGTCCTCATTTACACGTAGGAAAACTGGGGATTAGATAAAATCATTTGACTCCAACATCACAACTGGTAAGTGGTGCTGCTTGGCTTTGAATCCATTCTGTCAAAACCAAAGCCTGACCTCTTGATCATAATGTTTTACTATGTCTCAGGAAAAACAAAGTTGCCTTTAGCATTCCACTTATTCATGGACTACCCAGATACTTGAACCAGGAAAAGATACTGTCAAACCTAAACAGAACTGACTCATGACAGACAGTGCTCCTTTAAAAAAGCATTTTTTCAGGGGCGCCTGGATGGCTCAGTCGGTGGAGCATGCGACTCTTGATCTCCGGGTCGTAAGTTCGAGCCCCGCGTTGGATACAGAGCTTAATTAAAAAATAAAATAAAATCTTTACCAAAAAAAGTATTTTTCAGAAAGTCTATAAATCTTACGTTCTAGGTATCCTGCTATGGTCTCTAGGAGGCGTATGTAAAAGATAAAGTTTTTTTGGGGGGGGAGCTTGCAAGTATTTTGAGGAGAAAGTAAAATCTAGGAGCATGTTTTATCAAATGCTGTATGACGTGCAAACTGCTGCAGGTCATGATTGAGACCGACCATCCAAGCTGCTTCTTGGGGCCATGTCTTAAACGGCCCCCCACGGGCGGTCGAGGGAAGTTGGCACGAGCGATGAACGTCCAAGGAAAGGCAGTCCCCGGCGGACTCACCTGGATTGCACTCCAGGAAGAGCTGGTCAGGGTTTTTCCCTTCTTTCTTCAGGATCTGCACCAAGGTCGTGGCCAGTTTCGGACTGGTTACGTAACTCTTGGGCTCTGAGCGGTACTTGGGCAACCACGAGGGCGAGTCTCTGAAACCCTGACTAGGCACCAGCTGCAGATGGAGGTCAGACAAGCCCCGGCGGTGCCCGGCGCGGACGCCCCTCCACCTCTCCACTCCCGACCCCAACACGCAAAAGCGACCAGCGCCGGCCGAGGCTGAGAGCGCTAGCCGCGCGGGGAGCCCCGCCACTGGGACCGACATCTTCAACCTCTAAGGTCTGTCCCAGCGTCACCGGAGAGCGTTACATCGCCAGCGAGCTCCGCACAGAGAACTCCACGTGTAACATCCTCCTACCCCCCGACTAGGCCGGGCAGTACTAGACACTTCAAACTGCGCATGCGAACGGTCTCTTCTTCTTGCCATTTCCCCCACTTCCGTTTCCGTCCGGGTGAGCCGCTCGGGGACTGTGAGTGGACGGACGAGGAGAGAGACGGACCATCCGGGTTGCGTCTGGACTGGTACTCTATGGTTGTCCGCCCCCCCCCCCCCCCCACGCTTCCTCTCTAGCCGCTCGCGCTCTATGCTCCGCGGTCGCAGGCGGCCCGCCGCCAGCCGGCCAGGGGGGAAGGGTGCGCAGAGGGAGGCGGGGCGGGAAGGCAAGAGGTGTCTCCTCCACCGGAGCGGCGGGAGACCCGAGTA
>NC_138374.1:80134189-80221170 GCF_054177405.1 Leptonychotes weddellii | reverse complement strand
GCGGGGCTGGAAACACACCCGGCGCCCAGCCGTAGCCCTGTGTTCGCCTCCGACTCCCAGGTGAGGAGAGAGGATGAGCGGGATGTGGGGCGCCGGCCGGCTGGCGGTCGCGGCGGGAAACCCCCCGGGACCCCCTCGCTCCTCCCCCGGCGCCGCGCGCAGCCTCTGCGCTTCTGGTGCGAGGCAGCCCCATGCCCTCCGCGCTCGCCCGCGCGCTTCTGGTTCCTGCAGCCCCGTGTCCGTGCCGTGCTCGCTCCCCGCCGCTGCCCTGGCTCCCCACCCCGGGGACCGTCCTTGTTTGCCTTCATACCTGTCCTCTCCGCCACCACCGAGAACCGCCCGGGGGTCTCCCTTCCGTACCTCCCTCTGGGCCGGTATCGACCTTAATTTTTGTGTTTAATTTGCGTGTTGAACAGATTTAAAGTTAAGGGTTTTTAAAATTAAGGGTTAAGAGCTTTAAATCCATTTGTAAGCTTAGAAAGGTTGCGACCTTAGGATGCTTATTTTGATCCCCGCATAAACTTACTCAGATACATACTGTGGAATGCAATTTTGAAGACCAATTCCAAAGACTCTAAAAATAGGATGCTCTAATGGAAATTTTGGCAGTCTTCTTACCTATTGGGAAATGTTAGAAGACTCGAGTCTCTGAGAGTGATTTCGGGGTTTAAGGATTATACTCAGAAAGAGACCAGTACTCTTTACACCAGGGCAGTAAACTGTAGCCAGTCAACACCCCCATTAAAATATGTGCAATCCTTTCTGCTTACTCGACTGGGAGCGTAATTGAGCTTGGTATTTATATGCACGAGGAAAAGGTTTCTAAGGAATGTATCACCTAGCAAATTGAAGTCTGAAGATTATACTCAGCTGATGAATGTCAAAATGGATAAAGAAATTGACAGCCAAATATGTATGGCGTTTTGGAGATTATAAATTTGCTAGGACACCATAGAAAGTATCTCACCAACTGTTGTGGAAGCCTTGGGGACTCCTTGGTCTAAATTTCCTCAAAAAAATTTTTAAACGGTTTCCCCACTGACAGTTTTCTAGAAGTGACTCTTGCATCCTCTGGACACCTGAGAAAGCTTTTCCCCCTCCATTCTTTAAAGAGCTTTCTCCTCTTCTACCCTTTTAAAGATATTTTCATAGATTCAGAAATACAGTGGGTTTTTTTCCTTAAAAGCCCTGGAGGCCTGAATACTTTTAAATCAAATAAAGAAGAAAGATGTCTTATGATAGAGGAAGAAATGGTTTGCTTCTAGAAATGTGTTGAGTTTCTCACGTTTAAAATACACTTCTAAAAAAATCACGTACAAGGTATTTATTTTAAAATGTTTTCTTATTTCATAAGGTTTATGGACCAAAGGTAGCTTACCCAGCCCTAGAGAAATTCTTATTTTGCTTTTGTGTTGTGTTTTTTTGTTGTTGTTTTGTTTTGTTGTTTTAGTTTTGAACAAGAGAGGTTATAAGTATTTCCCTTTTTATAATGTTAGTGGTTGGTTGTGGTTGAAGGTGCTTGAATAATAAAGACAAGATCTTACATATCTTTCTGAGGCCCTAGGTACTGGAAATGAAAGAATGTTAATTTCACTTTAAAGATATATCTTATAATCAGCATTCAGATCTACTTTATTAGAGAAACTTGGTTTGTGTATTTCCCACCTTATTTTCTTAAGAGGTGTAGTTTCTGCATCCTGTGCTATTTTTGCCTTTCTTTTTTTAAGATTTTATTTATTTATTTGACAGAGAGAGACACAAGCGAGAGAGGGAACACAAGCAGGGGGAGTGAGAGAGGGAGAAGCAGGCTTCTCGCTGAGCAGGGAGCCCAATATGGGACTCGATCGCAGGACCCTGGGATCATGACCTGGGCCAAAGGCAGATGCTTAACGACTGAGCCACCCAGGCGCCCCTGTTTTTGCCTTTTTTTTTTTTTTTTAAAGATTTTATTTATTATTTGACAGAGACATAGTGAGAGAGGGAACACAAGCAGGGGGAGTAGGAGAGGGAGAAGCAGGGCTCGATCCCAGAACTCTGGGATCACGACCTGAGCCGAAGGCAGACGCTTAAGGACTGAGCCACCCAGGCGCCTCCTATTTTTGCCGTTTTGAAGTCAAGTAGTCTTTCTTTAAAATGGTGTCAGGGCAAAGTGATTCTGTTTTTACACTCTTCTTATTTTTATTATAATCTCAGTGGATCCAGAAAATAAAATACTACTTTTTCTTTTGGCTTTTATTTTTATTATTTTTAAAAAGATTTATTTATTTTAGAGAGAGAGCGTGGTGGGGGGAGCACAGGCAGAGAGAGAGGAGAAGTAGCAGACTCCCCTCTGAGCGAGGACGCCCACATTGGGCTCTGCCCCCCACAACCCCAAGATTATGACCTAAGCCAAAACCAAGATTCAGAGCCCAACCGAGTCACCCAGGAACCCCTCTTTTGGCTTTTAAATGGCGGTTGTAATTGGGAAATGTCAAGTGTTAGCTCTTGTTTGCTATTAGGACTAACGCTGTGAGTCTATAAGTATTGCTATAGGGTCTAGAGGTCTGTAGCAATCCAACTGTAATGCAAGCCATAAGAGTGATGTAAAGTTTCCTAAATAAAAAATAATAAAATAAAAAAGAAACAAGTGAAATTAATTTTAATAATATATTTTATTTAACCCATACAGTTTCAGGTGTAATCCATTTGGTAAGTTAATACTGAGATATTTTGAATTCTTTCATGCTTAATCTACAAAATCTGGTTTTTATACTTAGAGTACATTTGAATTCAGACAAGCCGCATTTCAAGTGCTCAGTAGCTACATGTAGCTAGCAAATGGCTTGGACCTTATTGGGCAGCACATAGCTATAGGATTACTGTATGATTTTTAAGATGTCTTCCTACCCTGAGAGTCTGGGTTAAGTCCAGGGGGGTAAGTTTAAAAATCCTTTTCCTAAAGTGCTGTGATACTCAAACTGAGAAGTTTGTATGGCAGGAAGAAGGTTCCAAGAAGTCTCTTCCTCTTAGTGTTGACTGTATTCACACTGAGGAGGATGAACAGGTGCCCCAGTGCACGTTTCATGAGGGTTGTAAGATGATTAGAATGTTCAGTCATTTCCTGAGGTGTCATTGTTACAGTTATTTATGTCTGCTTGTCAACAATGTGTCAAGGCCTGTGTGAATCTGTCTCCTTTACCTGTGGCTGTGAAGGAGGGAGAACTTGAAGACCTACAGGAAGATTGAACTTTACTGTGAACAGTTAGAGTTCCTGCTGTTGTAGACTTAATTTCTGAATCAGTTTCTGGTCAATTTCAGGTATTTAAAGGTTAAGAGTTTTGTAAATATGCTCCTCTCTATGATGGCATTGCTTGTCAAAGGAAAGAGAAAATCTTTTCATTAAAATTCAGAAAGAAGGGGTATATTTTTGGGCTCTAAAACGCTGGGAGCCTGATTACTAGCAAAGAAATAACACGTGTTTGGTGGTTTAGATAAATTTAAAAGGATGTAATGTCACTATTTTTTTTTTAAAGATTTTATTTATTTATTTGACGGAGAGAGACACAGCGAATGAGGGAACACAAGCAGGGGGAGTGGGAGAGGGAGAAGTAGGCTCCCCACAGAGCAGGGAGCCCGATGTGGGGCTCGATCCCAGGACCCCGGGACCATGACCTGAGCCGAAGGCAGACGCTTAACGACTGAGCCACCCAGGCGCCCCGTAATGTCACTGTTTTTTAAAAAAAGATTTTATTTGAGAGAGTGAGAATGAGTGGGGGAGGGGGAGGAGAAGCCAATTCCCCACTCAGTAGGGAGCCCAAGGCAGGGCTCAATCCCAGGACCCCGGGATCATGACCTGAGGGAAATATATTGCACTTTTTATAGAAAACTACTGACATGCTGTGTAGGTATGTGCTTTAAGTTGTTTCTGCAACGGGGTGATTTGCATGGAACCATCTCTTGTTCAGAGTTGTTAAAACTGAAAGATAACTCTGTTGGAAAACTAATCCTGCAGCTAACTGACCTCAGTGGGATCAACAGGATCCATCATCATTCCTATCTCAACTTGTATATTCTTTTGTTTTTTAATTTTTAAAATTTTTTAGAGAGAGCAAGCACATGAGCAGGGGGAGGGGCAGAGGGTGAGAGAACCCCAAGCAGGTGCCATGGCCAGCTTGGAGCCAGACATGGGGCTCCATCTCAGGCCCTTAAGATCACGACCTGAACTGAAATCAGAAGTCACGTGCTTAATTGACTGAGCCACTGAGGCACGCCTAGATTTGTATATCCTATTAAACTTCCCTAAATACTACTTTATTTGCACTATTTACATCTACATTGAATATTAAAATTCAGTGGCAAAATTCACCTGAAAGACTAATTAATATTTAATATAATCTAAGGAAAATGCCCCCTCCCCAACCTTTATGATATAAAGAAATCTTAAATTACCTGGTCAGTAAACAAAACTCCTCTGTAAAGTCTGGTCATTATAGATCTGGCACAGTGTTGGCAGTGTGTGGAGTATTAAAGGGTCAGAGACAGAACTGGGGAAGGAGATAGTGATTGGATGTTGCTTGTTTGGTGAGACATACATGCACATTATAGTAGGAGAATATGGTGTTTTCATTCGTATTTAAATCTAGATGACTGTCCATTGACACCATTTTAGTTGGATAAGAAAAATAATATCTAGGGCGCCTGGGTGGCTCAGTTGGTTAAGCGACTGCCTTGGGCTCAGGTCATGGTCCTGGAGTCCCTGGATCGAGTCCCGCATCGGGCTCCCTGCTCGGCAGGGAGTCTGCTTCTCCCTCTGACCCTCCTCCCTCTCATGCTCTCTGTCTCTCATTCTCTCTGTCTCAAATAAATAAATAAAAAATTTAAAAAAAAAAAAAAAGAAAAAGAATATCTTTTGTTCCTACAAATTAGTCTTAGCAAATTTTTTTTTTTTAAAGATTTTATTTATTTATTTGACAGAGAGAGACCAGCGAGAGAGGGAACGCAAGCAGGGGAGGGGGAGAGGGAGAAGCAGGCTCCCCGCAGAGCAGGGAGCCTGATGCGGGGCTCGATCCCAGGACCCTGGGATCATGACCTGAGCCGAAGGCAGACGCTTAACGACTGGGCCACCCAGGCGCCCCTTAGCAAATTTTTTTTAATTTGAAGAAGATTAATTGAGAGTTTGGCAATTTCAGTTTTTAAAGAAGACTTAAATGATTGAAGTGGCCTCTCCATGGATTTTATTTTTATTGAGAAATTCTACTCACATACTCATTATGTGTCTTGATACCATTGAGGAGCATTCTCTTTAGAGCCCTGAAGGTTCACACAAATATAGGCTTTTTTTAAATTTAGGAATCATTCCCTTGGGGGAAATTATATTTCCTTTTAGCCAGGGAATACTTTTGTTTTTCATGCATTTGAAATAATTTATTTGTAATATTTTTTTTCCTTTGGAGGAAGTTTGTAATATTTTTAAAGAAGTATCACTAGTCAATTATACCTCAATAAAAGAAAAAGGAAAATCATGTCTGAACAATCTAAGAAAAAAATGTAAAACTTTTCTGAATCTTGTAATAGCTTGAGATTTCTTAAATTGTTCAATCACAGTTGTGAGATTCTGCTCTTTAACATGTTTGGAGATGGAAACTTTGTAGCAACACCCCGCTCCTCCCTGCCATCTCTTAGAACTTCCTGTTTTTCATCTTCATTAGCCATGTGGAAAGGAAAGATAGTAATGTGTCTGTCAAAATACTGACAAATTAAGTTTATTTTTCCTTTTGACTGTAGGAAGAATGCTGAAACAGTAAGGGACAAATATTGTCACCATTATTGACAGTTGGTCTTTTGACATTTTAAATGACAGTACCTAGGCGTTTTAGGAATTAGCAATATTTTGTAATTTTATCTGTTAAAGTCTCTTATGAGAATATTTAGCCTGTTTTTCCTGGAAGACTACTACCTACCTAAATAATTACTGTTTTTTTCCTATGTTAAGTGCATCTAGAAAACTCAGTGTATTCAGTGGCTTGGTTTTCTAATTTGAACAAAGGCAAACTAACATTTTAAAGCATCTTTTATACTAGACACTTTGAAATAATTTCCTTAAAATATGTGAACTTTATGATAAGATACAGAATGCTGTTGTTTCTGAGTATTTCAGAGCATACCACTTACATTTTTATTTTATGCACACATTGCTTTTCTTGCTATTTTTCTCTTCTGCAGGTATTAAAACTGTACAACTAAATCTTTTTTTTTTTAATATTTTTATTTATTTATTTGAGAGAGAGAATGAGAGAGAGAGAGCATGAGAGAGGGGAGGGTCAGAGGGAGAAGCAGACTCCCTGCCGAGCAGGGAGCCCGATGTGGGACTCGATCCCGGGACTCCAGGATCATGACCTGAGCCGAAGGCAGTTGCTTAACCAACTGAACCACCCAGGCGTCCCTGTACAACTAAATCTTAAAAAAAGTTTTTAGATGAAGTGAAAAACATTGCTTAAGATTTTTCAATGAGAACTTTTTTTTAAAGATTTTATTTATTTGACAGACAGCGAAAGAGGGAACAACACAAGCAGGTGGAGTGGGAGAGGGAGAAGCAGTCTGTCCCCCGCCCCAACCGAACTGGGGGCCTGATGTGGGGCTCATGTTGGGCTCCATCCAGCAGGACCTGGGTCAAAGGCAGACGCTTAACAACTGAGCCACCCAGGTGCCCCTATGAGAACTTATTTTTGTGAAAATGTATTTTATTTACTGAAACCTAGTGGAGTTGTTTCTTTTGTACCTTATGAAGCACCAAAGATTACTTCCTTCAGTTTTTTCTTTTTCCCTTGCTTGTGGAGCATGAAGATGGTTTATTTAACTCAGGTCTTAAAAGGATTCATACCAAGTAATCATGATTTCCTCCCTCAAGTTCAACTCAGATCAAGAGTGGAAGTTCATGGAAACTACGCTGAAGAGTAAATTATGAAATTTGATTTCCTGGAAAAGGCTTTATATCATTTGTGACTTCTTAATCCAAATTCAGTCACCAGGCTTTATTTTCTTCAACACCTTAAAAAGTAATCACTTAGTTCCTTTTGCTCCAATAGTTAAAAAAAAATTTTTTTTTTTTTCTGTGGACTTCTTTACCATCCCAATCAGAGCTATACCTATAGCATTGGGAAAGCACTGTAAAGAGCCAAAATTAGCGACAAGGTCATGTGACTTCCTTATTTTAATCCTATAATACATGTTTTGTGACTGAGGAGAGAAAAAAATGGTTTCTATTCTTAGTCTTACATCTGAACTCTATAGCTTAAAAATTGATCTCCTAGGTCTTCTATCCACCAAAGCTCGTATTTTCACAAGCCAGAGAAAGATGTTTCATATTCGCCTAAAGTAAAACAGCATTTATTTATTTATTTATTTTTAAAGATTTATTTATTTGACAGAGAGAGACACAGCGAGAGAGGGAACACAAGCAGGGGGATTGGGAGAGGGAGAAGCAGGCTTCCTGCTGAGCAGGGAGCCCGATGCAGGGCTCGATCCCAGGACCCTGGGATCATTACCTGAGCCGAAGGCAGACACTTAACGACTGAGCTACCCAGGCGCCCCGTTAAAACAGCATTTAACTCAGAAGGTAGTTTTAATTGTATCAAGTGGCCTCTTGTTTAATTATAATTTTGTGGATTTTGATGCCTACCAGCTTTTTGTCCTTTTTCAGCTTTATACCTGGGGAAAATGTAGGGATTCCCTAGTGAAGCCCAAAAGTGCTTTGACCTTTGTCAAAATGGCTTGCCTTCCCTGACAGCTTCAAAGAGTATATACCTATGTGTGCAAAACATGAGCAAAAATTCTGCTTCAGGAACATTTATTGAGGCTGAGGAAACAAATATTCTAAGAATGTCTGTCTTATAACTAAAGCTTCCATGCACTTGTACAGTACTTTGTATTTTGTATAGCCTTTGCTGGAGAGTTTCCATTCTGTTCTAGCTCTTCAGAATATGTGAAAAGATATCCAGAATGCCCCCAGACTTACTCTGCTTTACCTCACCTTTTTGGTTTCTATTCTTCTGTCTTCTATGGAAAGTTCAAAAGTCAGAACAGGTCATGGTTTATTATAGACTTCAAGTGGGGGAGGAGTACAAATCTTACTCCTTCCCTCTTTCCTCTCCTTCCTTCTCTGTTACAAAAGTAATCATGCTCCAAAGAGAGAAGGTAGATAAATTTTAACTTGAGGAAAACATGGTTATTCAAAAATTAGTAGAAGCTTTAATTTAGAGTCAGAATCCATTGGTCTGTCAAGCTACTTAAGATGTCAGATAGATTTGTCAGGAAGAAAGTGAATACAAGTATACTTTGGGTACACAGACATAGGCCATACTGGAGCGTATTTAATAGCATCTCTTTTTATTGTATATGTTTTCTTCAGGGACTGTTCGCCACTGAAATAAAACATCTTTGGGGAAAATCATATTCTACCAATAATCTTTTAAAACACCCTAAAGTATCCTTCTCTGGGACAAATTTTTTTATCTATTGGTTTATCTTTTTAGAATTTGTAACCTAGAATAAACTGCCTTGCTTTGGCATTCTTTCATTTCCTAAAATACCATCAAAATACATTCTCTTGAATAACTAAAAGAAAGCATATTCACTTTTACACCTGTCTCTCTTCCTGCCTTTCTATTAACTTTCAGTATGCTCTAGATGTAAATCAACATGTCACTATTAGGCCAGACAAAAATGCAGGAGTCTGGAGTTCTTGATGTGCTTGGATTGGGTAATGGTGGGAGGGGTGGCAGCAAGCCACTGACACTTGCAAAGGGGTAGGAACTGAGAGCTAGGTAATGGGATGTTGGTTGCGGGCTGCTGAAGATGTTGGGGGCTCATCTGAGATGCAGAGATTGTTTTAGTGCCAGTAACAACATAAGACTGGGGTGATACTAGCTAGCTACACTGGCCAGACGGTAAGATGTAACCACAGATCTTTGAGACATGAAGAAATATTCATTCCACAAGTGTTTCAAGTCACTGTTTTTATTGTAAAACATAAAGGTACTTGTTTTCAAAATAGAAATCTGCCACTGGTATGCAGGATGGATTGAAAGGGCTATGTGAGACAATGAGAGCCTTAATTAAAAGTAAATATGTCGGCCTAAACTCATTTTGAAATTTCCTAATAACTTTGGAAATGACAGAATTAATGAGTTTTTACTTCTTGTTCAAAAGAAGAATAGAAACTAAGCTAGAGAACTCCTGGCTTAGATTTTGTGATTTAAAAATAGTGTTAAAATTGTGTTTGATGCTGTATGGATTATGTTTTTTGTTTGTTTTTTTTTTTAATTTTTTTTTTTTTAAGATTTTATTTATTTGCAAGAGAGAGAATGAGAGACAGAGAGCATGAGAGGGAGGAGGGTCAGAGAGAGAAGCAGACTCCCTGCTGAGCAGGGAGCCCGATGCGGGACTCGATCCCGGGACTCCAGGGTCATGACCTGAGCCGAAGGCAGTCGCTTAACCAACTGAGCCACCCAGGCGCCCCTGGATTATGTTTTTTATCCTAGCTGAGTTCATTACTTAATTTTACTGATAATCCATTTGAACTTACACATTACAGTATACATGTGTATGTACACATTACAACATTCATACACATTTTGGTGAATAATTTTGAAATACGGTGGCTTGTGAATGAATCTAAACGTAGCATTAGGTCCTACCGGTTTAATGGCTAACGTTTGAGCCCATAGGTGAGCCGTATTTTACTAAGTACTGTGAGAAATGCAGTGGAAATCAGCATTTTCACCAAAATATTTGATGAAAAACACACGTCACAAGTATATATACATACTTTTATCTCTTTATGTAGATTTGTTTTAATTTTTTAGACAGGAAAAGAAAAATATATGAAAAACTTGTTGGTTAGTATATTTATAATTAATGCAGTAAGTATTGTGTAGAATTTTTTTTTATTTTATTGGAATTTCAAATGCCACCTTTTTTACTTAGGATTTAGTAAACATACAGGGACAGATTCTATAACAGTTGAGATGAGTTGATTTCTAAGATCTGTAAAGTTCCTCAGTAGAAGTCTATACTTTGTGCCCTTGAAAAATGGCTTTGTAGGAACCCCTGTTTCTCTAGGTTATTGGCAAATATATCAGGCAACTCTTTGATGGTTCTAAATAGAACAAATAAAGCAGTGGCTGTCTTCTGAAATGGTGGATAAACACATGTCCCAAAAGGAAGAAAACCCACAGTGTATTACATGAGATAATGTGTGTCAAAGTGACTACCTTCCATGGTATGTAGCATACAGAAAGCATTAGTAAATGGTGTGTTTATTTTAAATTTGCTAAATTTTGTGCTAATCTGTATTTACTTGTATTATTTTCTTTTTAGAGAGATGAACAATATTAATATTTAGATTAGCAGTAGCATTATTAGTGATTTTTTTTAAAGATTTTATTTATTTATTTGACAGAGACAGCAAGAGAGGGAACACAAGCAGGGGAGCGGGAGAGGGAGAAGCAGGCTTCCTGCTGAGCAGGGAACCCGATGCGGGGCTCAATCCTAGGACCCTGGGATCATGACCTGAGCCGAAGGCAGACACTTAATGACTGAGCCACCTAGGTGCCCCACATTTTTGTATATTTATTTTCAGTCTCTGCCGTGTGTGTAAACACAGTTGAGATCCTATCTATGATTTGTTTTAGATTCTACTTTCCTCATTTTATTGTAGATTCATAATGTACATATTTTGTGACTTTGTAACACTTGGAGTATAAGCTAATTCACTTAGTTGCTCCTCTATTATTGAACATTTAGATTGTTTCCAATTTTTCACTCACTGCCACAGAAACCATGCACTGTTGAACTACCTTACCCCTTAGTTTTCACATGTGTAAATGGGGGAAATAATACTTCATTGGCGTTAACAAAGATTAACTGAAGTAATGTGTATAGAATTATGTAGAGCAGTTCCTGGAACAACATAAACCTTTAAAAGAATGCCTCCATGTTCATCTTCGTGCATAGAGGATCCCCCCCTTTATTTTTTTCTTTGTTGGTATTCACAGTATTTCTTTACCATTGATCTTCAGAAATAAAACTACTAGGTCTTAACTGTTTTAATATTCTTCCTACATATTGTGAAGTTGTTTTCTGATAAGTTGTGCCAATTTACATTCAAATTGAGGAGCCTGTTTCAATGTGTATTTCACTGAACTGTGTACTAGTATTGCATATCTTGTTTTTAAAAATCCGTGTTAATTTCAGATGTAAATAAGTTGCCCATTGTAGTCAGGGAAGAAGTTTCATAGAAGACCAGTGGGGAATAAAGTTAGAGAGATGGGTTGCTGAGAGACTGGTTACAAGGCTTGGGAGTTGGGATTTGAGCTGGAATAGGGGCAGTAATGAATTCAGCAGGCCTCTAGCTGCTCCTCTTGCTTTCCCCAGCCAGCCAGTCAGTTTCCTCTTAAAGCTCCTGGTCTTTGTACCTGTATTGAAGTGCCTGTCTCATCCCACCTGTCCTTATTGTCCAACTGTCTAATATTTTGATTCATTCTTAATCTCCTCCATGTCTTTTCCTGTCCAGGTGCCTGCCCAGCTGAAACAGCAGAGCAGAGTTTGTTCTCTGTGGGCAGGTCCACTTGAGGAAGGAAGAAGGTGGCTGAGCCAGCCAAGCTTAGTTATTACCAAATTTACCAAATAGATAAATCAGTCTACCTCCCCAGAGGTGAGTAAAGGAGTCTATCAGGAATGGGGAAGGTTTCTTTACTAACACAACTCTCAATTTTTATATTAAACCTGTCACATTCCTAGTGATTAAAAAGAAAAAAAATTAGCATATGTTCAAGGCTTTTTAAAAGTTTTTTTTCTTTTTTTTTTTTTAAGATTTTATTTTTAAGTAATTTCTACACCCAACATAGGGCTCAAACTTACAACCCCAAGATCAGGAGTTGCATGCTGTACCGACTGAGCCAGCCAGGTGCCCCTACAGTGTTTTCTGAGTATAAAAATAATGCAGCTTACAACTCCATGAAAAGACAAATGATCCCATTTAAAAATGGGCAAAGTATCTGAATAGACCTTTCTCCAAAAGGATATACAAATGGCCAGTGAACACATGAAAAGATGCTCATTAGCCATCAGGGAAATACCTTGAGATGAAGAAATTGGAACCCTTATACATTGCTGGTGGGAATGTAAAATGATATGACAACTGTGAAAAATGTGGTTTCTCATTAACTTAAACATCAAATTAGCATATGACCCAGCAGTTCCACTTCTAGGTATACACTGAAAAGAAAGCAGGTGTTCAAAAAAGAAAAACAACAACAACAAAAACTTGTATAGGAATGATTATAGCAGCATTATTCACAATAGCCAAAAAGTAGAAACAACTCAAATGTCCATCAGCTGATGAATGGATAAAATGTGGTATGTTGATACAATAGAATATTTTTTGGCAATAAAAGAAATCAAGTATTGATAGTATGTTACCACATGGATATATCTTGAAAACATTATGCTAAACAAAAGAAGCCAGTCCCAAAAGACCACATACTGTATGATTCCGTTTATATGAAATATTTAGAATAGGCAAATCCATGGAGACAAAGTAGATTCGTGGTTCAGTGGCTGCCTGGGGTTGGGGGAGAGGGAGCTGAGAGAATGTAAAGTGACTCTTTTTTTTTTTTTTTTAATATTTTATTTATTTGAGAGAGAGCACATGAGAGGGGGGGAGGGTCAGAGGGAGAAGCAGACTTCCTGCCGAGCAGGGAGCTTGATGCGGGACTTGATCCCGGGACTCCAGGATCATGACCTGAGCCGAAGGCAGTCGCTTAACCAACTGAGCCACCCAGGCGCCCGAGAATGTAAAGTGACTCTTAATAGGTATGTGGGTATGAGAGAGTAGGGAGAGCCTTTCTGGGGTGATGATGAAATATTCTAAAATTTATTGTGACAGAGTTGCACAACTTTGTGAACATACCAAAAAGTGTTGAATTGCACATTTTAAATGTGTAAATTGTACAGGAATGTGAATTATATTTCAGTAAAGCTATGATTTTTAAAAACTCAATTGGAAAAAAATGCATGTTTATCACAGAAGATGTATAAAATACAAAGAAGTACAAAAAGGAAAAAAGTGAATTTATTAGAATGTTCATTTTGATGAGCTACAAGAAAATAATATTCAAGGTCATCACAGTTGATACCATATTCAAGTTATGATCAGAAATTGAATTTTTACAGAGCAGCAAGCATCATATTCAATTGATGCTATTTTAATTTTATTGGGTTTTATTTGCTTTTATTAATTTTAAAATTTGTTTTGGTTTAATAGTTGTGTTGGAGTTATAAGCACATAAAAATTCTGTTTTTACATCTTTGGGATTATAAGTAAAAATAATATGTCATGTCAGTGCTTAAGGACCATCATAATTATTATTTTTTTTTAAAGATTTTATTTATTTATTCATGAGAGACAGAGAGAGAGAGGCAGAGGCAGAGAGACAAGCAGGCTCCCCGCAGAGCAGGGAGCCTGACGCGGGACTCGATCCCAGGACCCTGGGATCATGACCTGAGCCAAAGGCAGACGCTTAACCGACTGAGCCACCCAGGTGCCCCTATTATTTTTTTTAAGTACAGAAAAATAGTGGCATAAATAGTTACAGTTGAATAGTGGCATAAATAGTTACAGTTGAAAGGGCCCATGTTTTTATTGCTGAGGAAATTAAGGCTCAGAGAGATGTCTTGCCTGAGCTTTTCAAACAAGTTGTGAACAGTACTTGGATTAGAATGCAGATTTTACTCCTTGCAGCCTGGTGTTATTTCTGCTATGCTTTATCACTTCTTTCTTTTCCCTGACTCTCGGTAGCTACTAATAGCTTGTCTTTTACTGCTGTTTCTTGTACATGTGCTTTGCCTCCTCAAATAGAGTGAGTAGTCTTGGACACAGATTACACCTCTTAATTCTTTGATTAAAAAAATTCAATCTAGTGCTCGCTTCGGCAGCACATATACTAAAAAAAAAATTCAATCTAGTAAATTTGAAAATCTAATCAACTTTATAAAATGACTCATGAATCAGGCAGCATCCCACCCAGCCGGTTGAGGGGAGCTCCAAAGGGCTGCAGACGAGAAAGGCTTTAAAATGCAGGACAAGGAAGTCATAAACACAAACAAAAAGGATTATTTCAGGTGAGGCCACCTTTTTGGGGGACATAAGGGTCTTATTAGTGGATTACCTCATCTTCCTTTGGAGGATAGATTGCCTTCTTAGCACTGACCAGAAAATTCTTGACGGCCAGTTAAGACTACATTTCTAGGGAAGGTTGGAACTGCAGGTAGGTTAGGTTATGAAGCCCCAGTTTGGCGACTTGGCCTAAGGGAAGCCATTTTGGGCCTGTGGTTTTCGTTTTAATACGTTTTTATCCTGTTCCCCTTCCCGCTTCTGCCCCTACATACACTGCACAGAGCCTGGTGGTATGCACTTCATAGGCACTCAGTAAACTATGTTCATAAGAGACCTTAACTTTGCCTTTAGGAAACCATGAAAACTTGGCCTTCAGAATTCAAATGAGCGCCAGAGTGGAAACATTTGGAAATCTTTGTTCTAACATGAAACAAGTAAAGTAACTTTCTTACTTTAAAAAGTTTAAAAGATTGATTTTGGCTTTTACCTTCCTAGAAAATAGCCCGCCCTCTCTTTTTTGATGGGACACTGCCAAATTACCGCTTTCTCTGAAGGTTGCTAAAGTGGACATTGTCCTTTCAGTACAGAAAAAAGCATGTACTAAGGAAATCATTAAGGTGCGAATGTTTTTGTGGTTAAAACCTTTCCAAATTGGTAATTCATATTAAATAAAGGCTTAAGCAGCACGAGCAAATCCTGCCGCACTGTTCTTTTGGCTTTGTTGTTTATCTCCCACCACATTACTTCCTCCCCTCCCCTAATTTTATCTCCTTGTGCTAATTCTCTTTGTAAACCCTCTGACCCGTCTCTGGGTCATTTTTGAACTGAACTGTGGGCTCAGGTTACTCCGAAATTCAGTAGTCTGGGTGATATCCTATACTCCATCCCCTATTTTATACCATTATGCAAATCCTCAAACCATCATGTCCACTTTGACTTGGACCTCTGAGGTTACTCTTACTATTTTACGGTCTTTTACCTTTAAAATTTCAGGACATGGGGCGCCTGGGTGGCTCAGCCATTAAGCGTCTGCCTTCAGCTCAGGTCATAATCCCAGGGTCCTGGGATCGAGCCCCGCATTGGGCTCCCTGCTCCACGGGAAGCCTGCTTCTCCCTCTCCTGCTCCCCCTGCTTGTGTTCCCTCTCATTGCGTCTCTCTCTGTCAAATAGATAAATAAAATCTTTAAAAAATTAAAAAATTAAAAATAAAATTTCAGGACAGTCCTATTAATAAAATAATGTCTTAATTTCAGTAAGGCCAGTCATGATTCTTCTTGGAACCAGTTTTATTCCATTTGTTTCAAAGATTTTCATTTTGCCTTTTAAATGGGCATGGAATGATCATTTATGTTTTTTCTGTCATGGAGAAAGCCAGTCAAGAATGTGAGAAGGTGAACCTTTCTAGTAAAATTATAGTTGAAGAAAAAAACGGACAAGCTAGTTTAAAATAAATTTGATGTTGGTCTGGTTCCATCTGTCTCATTTCTGTCTTTGGGAAAAATTTTAACAGTTCTTCTGTATTTTCTTTGAATATTTAACCGTTCTTTAATTTGCATAACATGAGCAGCAAGGATTTATAATTACAGACTTCAAACTTTCTAGGTCAGAAAGTACAGTAGGCCCATTTAATTTTGTTGCCTTTTGTTGTTGTTTTTACTAATTCATGCTGCTTTTTTGGAATTTGCTGACTTGTTATTCTCTTTCATCTTTCAGAGACAAAAATATTCTCTGTTTGGAGTTTCTCCTCTATGTCTGTTTCCTACCAGATAATATTTCTGGGTTTTTGTTGTTAAATAAATTTTAAACATCGTCTTAAGTGATGTGACCATTTTTTTCCTCAGGTAAGAGGTAGTGAAAGAGAGACATTAGTATTTTAGTCAGGTTGAGCAAGTGTTTATAAACACCTGTCGTGTGCCTGAGGAACTGGGGAGGGCACAAGAAGTAACACATTCTCTTGCTTCAGACCCTTGAATTCCCCTCAGTGAATAATCTACATGTATGAAATAACTCATGGAAAATCCTGAAGCAATAAATAAGCAAACACAAGACCATATCCACTAGATACTTTTTAAACTACAGTGCTTATTTCATTTAAAAAAAAAATAAGTTTTTGAAAATGTGTCATGTAGAACTTATATCACCTAGTATCTCAAACTACAACTGGATTTTTCTAAGGCCAGATAACAAAGGCTCTTAGAATTTCCTTTCCTCCTTCTCCTAACTTTGTCCTAAGGCTTCCTCTCCAGTGCCTTGCTCCGATTCCACCATCTGTGTGGCCATGGGAGGCAGCACACACTCTTGAGCCCCCGAGCCTAGGTTCGAGCCCCAATTCTGACAGCTGTTTGGCCTCCGATGCGTTGTTTAACCTATCAGTGCCTGGGTTTGCCTCTCCATAAACTGGAGGCGCCAATAATGACTGCCCGACAGAATTGGCCTGAGGATATGAGGTAATGTACATGCGGTGCAAAGTGAGCACTGTATAAATATCCGCTTTTATTCTCATACTCTGTTACGATGCTGATTCCTGACAACAAACATTCTATGGTGTCATGTATTTGAACCTAAAGATTTATTTTGGAATTTTGTATTTTTTTTTATTCTGCTCTATAACATCTGTTTTAACATAAAAATAGTGTCCGCCTCCCCCCGCCTCGATTATTGGAGTGAATTGGTGTTACCAAACGGGCACATTTATCACCCTTTGACTTTGCAGATCCTCAATCAGCTTTTACTCTCTCCTCTTTACTCTTTTACTAAATATTCATTAATCATGCCTTGCTGCCTACCAGGTCCTCTATGTGTGTTCTCCACTAGTGTATAGGTTCCTCTCAGAGAGGGGTTCTGTCCTGTTGATGATGGTGACAATTTTAACAATTACTGAACACAATGTCATGTGTCTTGCTATCACTAAAAAATTCATTTTCATAAGCAGTCAACAAGACAGGCTTTTTTTTTAACTATTTTATTTATTTATTTGTCAGAGAGCACAACCAGGAAGAGTGGCGGGCAGAGGGAGAGGGAGAAGTAGGCTCCCCACTGAGCAAGGAGCCCAGTGCAGGACTCGATCCCAGGACCCTGGGATCATGACCTGAGCTGAAGGCAGCCAGTTAACCACTTAACCAACTGAGTCACCCAAGGGGTCCCAAGATAGGCGTTTTAATATTGCAATTGAAGTATAAAGCATGACTGAAAGTGCCATTCAACGTTATCTCTACTCTTGGTAATCTGCCAAATACTTGATTATTCTCAGGGTTTCCCAAAACAGACTTAAACACTGAAGGAGAATGTGTTCATTCAGCAGGCAATCCTCGACTGACTGTTCTGCATTTAGCACTAGCCTAGGCCCTAGGAAGAAGTTCTAGAAAGTGGCAGTGTATGGTAATTAACAGTGCACACTCCAAATTCACATAAATCGGGGTTCAGATTTCAGTTCTGCTATTTACTTGCTACATAACCTAGAGCCAGTTACTTATGTCTCTGTTTCCTCATCTATCGCATGAGAAAAATAGTAAAGTTTCTATGAGAATGAAATGAAATAAGATGTAAAGTGTGAGCACAATACCTGGCACTCATTAAATGTTCAATAAATATTGCATGTTTTAAAGAGCTCTTTTAGGAGAACAGGGTGGGGGCAGCTATCCAATGGGCCTGGATTTCTTTCTTTCTTTTTTTTTTTTTTTTTTTTTTAAAGTAGGCTCCATGCACAGCATGGAGCCCAACGCAGGGCTTGAACTCATGACCCGGAGATCAAGACCTGAGCTGAAATCAAGAGTTGGATGCTTAGCCGACTGAGCCACCCAGGTGCCCCCAATGGGCTTGATTTTTAACTTTCACATGGGGAGAGAAAAGGAGGCCGTCAGGACTGAGCTGGGGAACCCAAATAGGGTATTGGTACTGAGAGCTCCACATACAGCCAGGACCCTTGATGGATTGGGTGGGGGCAGTAATCTGCCCGATAGCCAAGGGATAAGTATTTCTGTTTCTGCCTTGACACTATGTTGAAGAGAGGGGCTTCCTTGAGATGTTGTAACTGTAGATCTATTAACCCTGAGGTTTGGGGTTCATATGAATGCTTTCCTCAGCAGAGAATTTAAATAAAAACCGTCCCTGGCTGGTAACACAACCTGGGAGGCCTGGCCAAAGCAAAAGCAGTATGCAATGAGTGATCTTAAACCAGCCTACACAAAACTCCCACCAATGAAGCCCCTCACTGCAGAGGCTCAAAATTATAAAATTACAAAAAATTACAAAATCTCGAAATTTTTCAACAAAATAATCTACCACGAGTAAGAGTCGACAGAAACAACAAACAACACATTTAGAGTCCCAAGAATTTAAAAGAATGAGCATTTTCTGACTTTAAAAATGTGGGATAAAAAACATGGAAAAAGATTGTATAAAAAAATTAAAGACAGTACTCTGTGTCTTCTGGAACTAAGAGAGTCACAGAAATAAGCTGAATGGACAAATTAAGTGGCAAATTGTACACAGCTAAAGAAAAGTACTTAACTGGATATTGTGAATATTTTTTTAAAGATTTATTTATTTGAGAATGAGAGAGTGTGTGCAGGAGCAGGGCGAGTGGCAGAGGGAGAGGGAGAAGCAGACCGCCGGCAGAGCAGGAGCCTGGTAAGGGGCTCTATCCCAGGACCCTGGGATCACGACCTGAGACAAAATCAAGAAGAGTCTGTCGCTCAACCCTTTGAGCCACCCAGTCGCTCTGGGATGTTGTGAATTTTGGTTATGAATTCAAGCCCCTGATTACAAAAATATAAAGAGAAATTATAAAAGAGAGGTTGAGTGATGTAGATGATATAGTAAGAAAACCTAATGCACATCCAACAGAAGTTACAGAGGAAGAGAGTAACATCAGTGGGGGAGAGATAATCTTTAAGGATATACTGATGGTTTACCAAAATTGATAAAACACGAACGCTCAGATTCGGAAATCACAGAGTCCTAAGCAGAGTAAATAAAAGTAGATTTCCACTTAGAATACATAGCAAGAAATATCTCTGATCGGGCACTTGACTGTTTAATTGGAGCGCAAGATTTTATGACTGTGTGGACACCCAGGGGTCTTAATTTATCTTTATGGATGACCTTAGTAGTTTCCCCTGTGTCACCTCACCTCATTTTTACAACAAAAAATCAAGGCTCCTACAGCTGAACTAATTTGAGGACAATTGCCCAGCTGATAAGTATAGGTGCCTGTTTTCAAATAGAGGAGGGAACGACTCCAAAATCAGAACGTCGCTTCATTTTGCTCCTTTTTGCCTTCAGCCTTCGCTTCCTGTTTTGAAGCGAACTTCTGGTACTTAGGAATGACGGGGAATTATGTTCTTGAGAATAGTAATAAACCATACTGAATTTCTAAATTTTTTATTAAGATTTAACATTAACAGTTGCCTGTTTTAGTGATGCTTTCCTTGCATTAAAAAAACCAACTGAGGGACACCTGGGTGGCTCAGTTGGTTAAGCATCTGCCTTCAGCTCAGGTCATGATCCCAGGGTGCTGGGATCGAGTCCCACATCAGGCTCCTTGCTCGGCAGGGAGCCTGTTTCTCCCTCTCCCTCTGCCTGCCGGTCCCCCTGCTTGTGCTCTGTCTCTCTCTCTCTGACAAATAAATAAAATCTTTAAAAAAAAAAAACAAAACCCAACCGGTCAGGGGCGCCTGAGGGCTCACTCAGTTGAGCTGTGACCCACTCGTGGTTTTGGCTCAGATCATGATCTCAGGGTCATGAGATCCAGCCCCTGTTGGGGTCTGTGCTGGGTGGGGAGTCTGTTTCTCCCTCTGCCTGTCCCCCCACTCGTGTGCTTTCTCAAATACATAAATAAAATCTTAAAAACAAAATAACCGCTCATCTTCTTTTGAGTCCTAAACATGGATTTCATTCTTGACATGTAAATAGTAAGGCTTTTGTAACATTTAAGGTATATTCATCAGAAGAGAAATGAATGCATAAAAATATTGAAATCTACGGGCGCCTGAGTGGCGCAGTTGGTTAAGCATCCAACTCTTTATTTCCACTCTGATTGTGGTCTTGGTTGCATGGGATGGGGCCCCATGGGGCTCTGAGCTCAGTGGGGGTCGGCTTGGGACTCTGTTTCTCTCTTCCTCTGCCCCTCCCCCCCAGGTGTGTGGGCACATGTATGCAGACTCCCTCCCTCTCTCAAATAAATCTTTAAAAGTATATGAAATCTGTTTTTGAGTAAACTAAAATTAATCCCTGAACATTTTTTTCGCCAACAGGAAGACAGGACTTTGCCATTTACCAACATCTTTTTTACATACCTTAGTTTCAAGGACAGAGAGAAAGGTAAGAACAACGGTAAAGGTGTTCTCTGACTTGGAAAGACTAATTCAAGAGGCCCCATCACCCAATTTTCAGACGTTTTCTCTATCATCCTAAATGGATTCTATTAACTGTTATAGTACTTTGCACATAACAGACCTTTAAATATTTGATTGATTCCATACCAAAAGGAGCTATTTTTTTGTCCTTTTTTACTGTTCCTAATTGAATTACTGTTTTCTAAAAATTGAGCACATATATATGGATTTAATTTTGAGAACATTGGTGTCTTTTTGAAGGTTTCTTCATAGCATTAAAAAAAAATTTAGTTCAGGGGCGCCTGGGTGGCTCAGTCGTTAAGCATCTGCCTTCGGCTCAGGTCATGATCTCAGGTTCTGGGATCAAGCCCCACATCGGGCTCCCTGCTCCTTGGGAAGCCTGCTTCTTCCTTTCCCACTCCCCCTGCATGTGTTCCCTCTCTCACTATGTCTCTCTGTCAAATAAATAAAATCTTAAAAAAAAATTTTAGTTCGAAACATCCATTTACATCCTTGATGCTTCCTTCCCTGAGTAATTTGCCTCCAGGTGCTATTTCTGTCCTATTTGGTCCTTGTAATTATACACTTTTCTTCCTCAACCAGTTCCGCCCACGGATATGGTAACAGCCACATTGGCTAGATCTTCATCGGTATCTCCATATTGTATTCAATATCGCAATTTCTCCAAGTCCTATCCTGGGTCCTTGTCAAGTTATGTGGTTGTTCAGATGTATTCCATCGCAGCTGTAAACTCCTTGACCTTGAGCATCAAGCTGTAGGATCAGAGGGTAGAAAGTGCCCCCCAGACCATCCATTTTCCTCATACATCCTATGTGTCTGTACCTTTTTTTTTTCTAATGATAACCTCCCCCACAGAACGTGCCACACGCTTTTTTAAAACTCAGTTTCTTTTGCCAGATTTCTGCCAGATCCTGTGAAGATTTTTTTATATATATATATGGAAATAATTCAGGGAAGATTTTATATAGTGAGGGTGGCTGTACTGTGTTAATACTTTTCTGAAGTTTTTTCTGGAAATAAAATTTTCTGAGTGGAATATACTTACAAAGGAGTTGTGTGGGAAGATAAAAGTTCTTTAAAATTAGAGTTATTTAGCTATAGCTATGTTCAGGGCATGTACTTGAGAAATAATTTATTCCAAAATACTGCTGCCAATTAACAACAAATTGAGAATTCTTGGAAAAGATAGTTCATTCTTATATACTTTAGGAAAAGATGTAAGATATAGTTCAAAATGCATTATTGATGTTGGAGATGATGAATTAGACTTTGTCACTAACTGATCTAAAATAAAATACGTGAAAAATAAAATAATCCTTTTTTTAAAGGTAGCCAGAAAAAAATAAGCAATTAGAGAAGGATGAGATTTTGGGGGGTAAGATGGTTTCAAGCTTATAGAGAAGTTGCAAGAATAGTGTAAAAGAATTCCCCTATATCCTTCACACGATTCACTGTCTCGTTTGCCCGTTCACTTTATCATTATGTTCTACCAGTGTGTGCATAAGTAAATATATGTGCATGTGTTTGTGTTACACATTCACACATATAAACACGGACTTTTTTTTCTGAACCATTTCAGAGTACATTGCAGACATGTCTTTTGGTTCTAAATATATTGGAAGGTAAATTTTCTAAGAATGACATTCTCTTACATAACCACAGTGTAGTTATCAAAGTCTGGAAATGCAGTGTTGATGTAATACTGTTATCTATTCTGTAGTCCATATTTAGATTTTAATTTTGAATTTAATTTTAAATTTTAATATTTAAATTTAAAATTTGACAACTGTCTTTTTTTCCCAGTCCAGGATCCCACACATCAAACATTGCATTTAGTTACTGTGTTTTCTTAGCCTCTTTTAAATTGGAATATTCCTCAGTCTTTCTTCTTTATTGATCTGGACATCTTTGAGGACAGGGCAGTTATTTTGAAGAATGTCCCTAAATGATTGGATTTAGGCTATGCATCTTTGTCAAGAACACCAGAGAAGTGGAATTATGTCCTTTAATGTGAATCCCATCAGGAGGCGCATATTAGTTTGTCGCATTTTTGGTGATCTTAACTTTAATCACTTGTTCAAGGTGGAGTTTGTCAGATGAAACTTGTACCCACTCATTTTGACACCCATTAGTGATTCTTGACTGAATTACCTATTACTGGGATGGTAGCAAAGGAGCAATTTTTTTATAACCATTATCCTCTCTACATTTATTAGCTGGTATTCTACTGAAGAAAGAGTTGTCTCTTCTTACCTATTTATTTATGTATATTACCTATAAGCCCTTGGATTCCTATCTTATCAGTGGATTATAATCCATCATCTTGATGCTCAAATTCTGCTGCATTTTGCCTTCAGGCTCTTTCCTTCATCCTTTTGACATTTCCCCATCTTTCTGGATTTACTCACTTTCTGGCACCATTAAGTATTCCAAGCTCAGCTTGTACTTTCTTTTCTCCCCAGTATTGGAATCAGCCATTCCTCAAAAGATCAGTGGTTGCTTTTAGTGGAGGATGGTTGTTTAGAAACCAAGATCTGGGAGCTAGACTTCAATGGCACTGGGTCATTGGTTCTAGATTTTTTCAGTGAACAAAACTAGGCAATATATGTATGTATGCCGTGTATTTATTTCTCTATCTCATCTTAAAAACCATGAGTTCGTGTGATCCCTCTAATTCCAGTCTAAGATCACAAGATTTATTCTAGTCTCCATTATTATGGAGGGTTTGTTGGGCTTCTTTTCCCCAATATTATAACTTTGGCTTTATTTAAATTATTGAAGTTCACATATAAAAATAGCTCTTTAATTATTGTTAATGAGTTTAATTACTGAATGATTTTTATGCTTTTATTCAAATTCCGTTAGTTAACATACAGTGTTATATTAGATTCAAGTGAACAATATAGTGATTCAACACTTCCATACAATACCCGGTGCTCATCACAAGTGTACTCCTTAATCCCCATCACCTAGTTCACCCATACCCCACCCACCTCCCCTCTGGTGACCATCAGTGTGGTCTCTACAGTTGAGAGTCTGTTTCTTGGTTTGACTTTCTCTCTCTTTTCTTTTTTTCCCTTTTGCTCATTTGTTTTCTTAAGTCCCACATATGAGTGAAATCATGATATTTGTCTTTCTCTGACTGACTTATTTTGCTTAGGATTATATTCTAGCTCCATCTGTGTCATTGCAAATGGCAAGATTTCATCCTTTTTATGATTGAATAATATTTCCTTATATATGTGTGTGTATATATATATATACACCAAATGTAATGGTTGAGTGATCTTTTGAAGCAAATTGAAATTATAAAAGGAAAAGCTATCCATTGAGTTTGTCAAATGATTATTTAATGTGGACAGATGGTGTAGGGACACAGCTGAAGATTATTTATTACTTTTCATTCTATACTTAGTCGCAAATTCAGGCTATCCTTAAATACAAATCAGAGCCAAAAAAGTTAAGGTATTATCACTTACCAGTGGTAATAATTAAGGAATTTCTTTACTACTTTGCTTCATTTATAAGGTAATGAATTTTTAAATTTATCCAGAACACACACCCCTCTACAATGTACTATCCCTGTACAACTTCTTTTTGAAGGCTGTAGCTTAGAGATGTAAGGTATGAGCTCTGAAATCCGGGTTTGAATCCTGACTCGGTCACTTGCTCTGTGACCTTGATCAGGTTACTTAAGCTTCTTTGTTTCCATTTTTGCATCTGAAAAGTGGGAAAATTTTCTGTTCTTCATAGGGCAGTTCTGAGGATTAAATGAGCTAATAGATAAGGTACAGTGCTTAGCATATAAAATGCAATGCCTGGGGCACCTGGGTGGCTCAGTGGGTTAAGCGTCAGACTCTTGGTTCCAGCTCAGATCAGGATCTTGGGGTCAGGAGATTGAGCCTTGCATCAGGCTCTGTGTTCAGCAGAGTCTGCTTGAAATTCTCTCTCCCTTTCCCCCTGCCCCTCCTGCTCATGCTTTCTCTCTCTCTTAAATAAATAAATCTTTAAAAAAGATAAAATGTAATGTCTGATTGCATGCTAATTGCCTAATAAGTGTTAGCTGTTAGTATTATTTAGCTAAGTGATACAGATTATCCATGAGTGTGAAATACCTTGAGCCAATCCCTGCACAGTTGAAAATCTGAGTATAACTTTTAACTCCCCAAGAACATTTGCTAATAGCGTACTGTTGATGGGAAGCCTTACCAATAACTTAAATAATTGATTAACACATTTTATATATGATATGTATTATGTACTGTATTCTTACAATAAAGTGAGCCAGGGAAAAGATAATGTTATGAAGAGAATCATAATGAAGAGAAAATAGATTTACAGTACTATACTGTAAAATCCACATATAAGCAGACCTGTGCAGTTCAAGTCTGTGTTCAAGGATCAACTGTATATGCGGCATGTTCTTTCCTGTTTTGTTGAATTCTCTTTTCACATCAAAATATCTTTCTTCTTCATAGCCCATAGTAAATATGTAGGGTTTTTTTTTTCCCTTTAGAGGTTAGTTGTAGACATAGTGTCAGCCGTAAATAGCATCTTATGCCAAGATTGAGGTTTTGGGTCATAGTGTAAATAACAGTTCAATATCTTACAATGTGTTTTTCTCTAACCTTTTTGAAGTTAGAAAATTCTGAACTTACCAGCTAATAGAATAATAAAGATAATGGTGAGAGAAAAGACATAATAGAGAAATAGGATAGGGGAAAGAATAATAGAAATAATCTAGAATCATGATGATTTTGTTTTGATAGAAATTTGTTATCAAACAAGAGATAGTGTGAATAGCATGAATAAATGCATTTTAGATTTTTGGGGGCAGATCATGAAACAGATTTTAAATACTATTTTTGTATTGTGGTAGAATTGTAAATTACTGAAAAACCTGTTCAGGAAAAAAAAAAAAAAAAGCACATAAAGTGGAAAGAGCCCTAAACGCAGAGATATGGAAGGACTAAATAAAAAGTAATGGGGAAGCCTAGGGGGCTCAGTCCGTTAAGCATCTGATTCTTGGTTTCGGCTCAGGTCATGATCTCAGGGTTGTGAGATTGAGCCCCGCGTGGGGCTCTGTGCTGGGTGTGGAGCCTGCTTAAGATTCCCTCTCTCCCTCTGCCCCTTCCCCGCTCCAAAAAAAAGTAGTAACAGTGCTTAAAAACTGACCTTACTAGGATTTACCAGGGAAAGCACTCATAAAATAGCACTTCACCTTTTACCAATTTTCTCAGTTTCAAGAACTGTTTTTTCTGTTGTACTCCCAAGAGGACACTGCATTTTACAGTTTTACATTTCTTACATGCTTTCACAAAATGTTATTAATAAATTTGGCCTTAGTTGTGTTAGTCTATAAACTGTTCTTTGATATACGTTTAAAGAAACACTACTTAGCTATTAGCCGATTCTCTTTAACACTTTATGCAGCCTGCCTTACGTAGTTTTCCTTCATGTGTCTGAACCAGATTCTATAGGGAGAAAGGAGAAATGTTTTGCTGGAAAATGTTATGAGGTATCTGCTAATATCATAGACAAGAATATTTTTTCAGTGTGCATTATTTTTCATTATTTTATTTTATTTTATTTTATTTATTTTTTTAAAGATTTTATTTGTTTGAGAGAGACAGAGATAGCAAGAAGAGAGAGCAGGAGCAAGGAGGAGAGGGAGAAGCAGACTCTCTGCTGAGCAGGGAGCCCAATGCGGGACTCGATCCCAGGACCCTGGGATCATGACCTGAGCCAAAGGCAGACGCTTAACGACTGAGCCACCCAGGCACCCTATTTTTCATAATTTTAAAGGTACCAAGCATAATTAAATACCTTTTGAATTTGTAGACATGTTTCTTTGTTAAAGTTTAAAAGATAATTGTAGGGGCGCCTGGGTGGCTCAGTCGTTAAGCGTCTGCCTTCGGCTCAGGTCATGATCCCAGGGTCCTGGGATCGAGCCCCGCATCGGGCTGCCCGCTCCGCAGGAAGCCTGTTTCTCTCTCTCCCTCTCCCCCTGCTTGTGATCCTGCTCTCACTGTGTCTCTCTCTGTCAAATAAATAAATAAAAATCTTTAAAAAAAATAAAATAAAATAAAAGATAATTGTAGTGGTGCCTGGGTGGCTCAGTTGGTTAAGCGTCTGCCTTCAGCTAGGGTCATGATCCCAGGGTCCTGGAATCGGCCCCACACTGGGCTCCTTGCTCAGCGAGGAGCCTGCTTCTCCCTCTCCCTCTGCCTGCCGCTCCTCCTGCTTGTGCTCTCTCTCTCTCAAATAAATAAATAATCTTTTTTAAAAAAGACTTATTTGAGAGAGAGAGAGAGTGCACGTGTGCACACAAGTGGGCAGGGCAGAGGGAGAGAATCTCAAGCAGATACCCCACTGAGTTCGGACCCCAGGGAGCAGGGACCCCAGGGGTCCCTGTAATAGAATATTCTTAAATATTCACCCATCACACCATCCATACAAGTAAAAGTCATTTTCCTTCCTCTGAATTCTCAAAGAACTTGCCTGTGAGTTGTCACACTCTTCTCTGCAAAGGTTTGGGAGGAAAAGGAAGTTTAGGACAAGGTTGGTAGCCATTTCCTATTAGAGTATGAACTCTTTCTTCCCCCAGTTTTATTGAAATATAATTGACATACATCACTGTATAAATTTAAGGTGTACAGCGTCATGGTTTGACTTACATATATTGTGCAGTCATTATCACAGTGCACTTAGTTGGCATGCATCATCTCATACAGATACCATAGAAAGAGAAGGCAAAAAAGGAAAAAGAATATTTGCTTTGTGATGAGAACTATTAGGACCTACTCTCTACAACTTCCCCGCATACCCCACAGCAGTGTCACCTACAGTCACCATGCTGTGTGTGATATCCCCAGTTTGTACCATTTGCCACCTTCCTCCATTTTCCCTCCCTGCACCCCCAGCTCTGGTAACTACAAATCTGGTCTTTCCTCCTATGAGTTTTATTTTTGTGTTTGTTTTTTTAGGTTCCAAATATAAGTGTGATTTATTATGGTATTTGTTTTTGTATTGGGTTCATTTCACTTAGCATAATGTCCTTGAGGTCTAGCCATGTTGTTGCAAATGGCAGGATTTCCTTGTGTTTTTAAGGTTCAATTATGTGACATTGTGTGTGTGTGTGTGTGTGTGTGTGTATAATTTCTTTATCCATTCATCTGTAGATGGACACTTAGGTTGTTTCCATATCTTAACCATTATAAAAAACACTGCTATGAACATAAGGGTGCAGATATCTTTTCAAGTTAGTGTTTTTCATTTCCTTTGGATATATTCCCAGATAAGGAATTGCTGAATCATATGGTAGTTCTGTTTTTAACTTTTTGAGGATTCTCCATACTGTTCTCTGTGGTGGCTGTACCAGTTTGCATTCCCATCAAGAGTGCATGAGGGTTCCCCTTTCTCCACATTCTCACCAGCATTTGTTACCTCCTGTCTTTTTGATGAGGGCCATTCTAACAGGTGTGAGATGATATCTTGTAGTGGTTTGATTTGTGTTTCCCTGATGACTAATGATGTTGCACATCTTTTCATGTACCTGTTGGCCTTCAATAAATATTTGTGTGATTTTATTTACTTATTTAATTATTTGAGACAAAGGGAGGGAGGGGCAAATGGAAAGAGAGAAACTCAAGCAGACCCTGTGCTGAGTGCAGAGCCTGACAAGGGACTCAATCTCACGACCCTGAGATCATGACCTGAGCCAAAACCAAGAGTCAGATGCTTAACCGACTGTGCCATCCAGGTGTCCCTCTTCTGTCCATTTTTAAATCAGATTATTTGTGGGTTTTTTTACTATTGAGTTGTATGAATTCTTTTTATATTTTGGGTACTAACCTTAGAATATAAGCTCTTAGCGGAGGCTCTCTCATCTGTCTGTCTTCCCCCATTGTATCTAGTAAGTGTATCTTTTTTTTTAGTAAGTGTATCTTATTCATAGTAGGCAATTATGATTACATTAATGTCAGGCTGGCTCAGTTAAAGCACTCCACTTCTGAGGTCAAGTTTCAGTCTCCATGTGGAGATTTATTTGCTTTGTTTTGTGTCCTGCTACTAAACCTTCAGTGCTGGCCAAATGTGTGCTTTTGGGTACAAAGAGTGCTGTATAAAAAACAAAGAATTGGTAGCTGTGTCGCGTAAACAGTTCAAAACTAGTATTCTCCCAGATGTGGGGCAGGAGCATCATATTCCCATTCAGAGGGCAACCTTACATCATGGTTTTTCAAGATAAGGAAACGTAGGCAATGAAGGTGGCAGAAGAAAATGTGTGAGTCTGCCTGGAGCTGTAATTTTTGGGTAGATAACTGCGATCACAGCTCATATAATAATGAACCAGAAAGCGATATTTATTTTAGACTTGAAGCAGTAAAACACAAATAACACAGGACTTGGGAAGTAATAACTAGAATCATCGGTTGTTAAGAGTTTGGAGGAATCTTAGAGGAAACTTTAAATCCCAGGAAAAGAGCTAATATGAGAACTCAAGTTTGCTGATTGACTAAATCAGTATGTTGACTGTCTTCCAAGAACTTCATCTTGTATCTGTGTTAAAAAAGTCTGAAATTGCTAAGAAAGAAGACGAAATTTGAAACTGACTTCATCAAAAGAGGTGGCATTTTATAACTCTGGTGTCTCTAAACTATGCCAAACACAGAAGTGTAGGGAATAATACCATGTGAGCTCTAAGTGACGGGATGAGATGAGGTGCTGGTCTGTGCTGAGCACAGTTACAGTATAGGCCAGGATTTGAAGAATTCATTTGCTTTAAGTGAAATCAGCCAGAGGCAAGGATTTTACAAACTGCATTTTCTTGTCCACATAAAGAGGCAGGAAGAAAATGGCAGAGCGGTACAGAATAGAAAAACCAGAATACTCATGAAAATTGGTGTTGAGAGAGACTGAAGAAATTTGTCGCTTTCTGTTACAGTTAGAACATGCCAGCATTTCTGTTGATACTTTTGCACTCATGTAGAAACTTAGGTTAAAAGAATCTCCTTTTAGCTGCTCTCCTGTAGCTTGCTCACACCATGACTTGAAGGCATTGTATATGACCAGGCCGACTGGAGACTAGCTTTATAGCGGAGTGAGTTTCAGCGGCAGCAGCCCCACAGTCTTCAAGGGACTGTTTTAAACTTCTCCGTGTTTCCCCCTTTGGCAGATATCTTACTCCCTTTTGCCCTGAGACAGATCCATTATGGACTACAAATGCCTCTAACTTAACTCCAGTGTAAACCACCCCCCCAACCCCCACCATCCTTCCATTACAACGGGAAACATGGCCCATCTCTTTAAGGGCATTCGCCCCACCTGTGTCCTGGATGCCATCCCATGTCCCAGTCTGTGCTGTCTCTCCTGTTCTCCTTAACTGCTCCCTCTCAGCTGGCCCTTTCCTATCGTATCAGCAGCCCATATATATCTCACCCTGGAAAAAGAGAGGAAACCTCATGTTATTTAAGATCAACACAGTGATTTTTCTCATATGTAAACCTGATCATGTCACTCCTCAGATTACAAATCTTGCAGTGGATCCCTACTGATACATTTAATGATTTAATGATTTCCACTAATGATCGAGGATTTGGAGCAATGGTTTTATTATAGCTATTAGCCAGCTTCTTTTTGTCTTCCTGTCTCTCCCTGCAAAATACAGCACAGCATTTAATTCATTTGTTAGAAGTTAATTGCAGCAAAAAAACAAAACAAAACAAAACAAACTTTTTTTGCAGATATTTTGAATATAATTCCATGTTATCCATGACTATCATTGAATTCAGTGTTAGTTCTGTCTGTTGTCTTAGGATCTGTAAAATAAACCGTGGGACTCAAAAATAACACTTATTTGCTAAACATTGAGGACACTTGAGACAAGCAAACAAGACAGCTGGGCCTTTTGGCGACGTATCAGCTCCTCAGTCACCTAGGTCGCTTGATGGTGGCACAAATACATAGTTGGTGTGCTTGTGGAAAAGACAGTATTTGGTTATCTTACATGTGTGTTAATTTAGTTATAACTTAGAAGTTTGGGAATATGAGTTCTCATTCAGTCTACTATTTATTCTAAAATATTCATAAATCAGTGTAAGGCAAGAAGCCGATATGGAAGGGAAAGATTTATTCATGATAGTAAAGTGTGCCTAGCCAGGCCTAGTGCATATCAGGGAATGGATTTAAACAACAGAAAATAGAGGGGCGCCTGGGTGGCTCAGTCATTAAGCGCCTGCCTTCGGCTCAGGTCATGATCCCTGCGTTCTGGGATCGAGCCCCGCATCGGGCTCCCCGCTCGGCGGGAAGCCTGCCTCTCCCCCCTCCACTCCCCCTGCCTGTGCTCCTCTCTCACTGTGTCTCTCTCTGTCAAATAAAAAAAAAAAAAAAAAAAATTAAACAACAGAAAATAGAATGAGGGAAAGTTACTCTTTTTGTATTTTTCCTTAACAATGCATTTAAATAAAAATTTTCTGGAATTGCTTAAGAAGTTATTAGACACCATTTTGAATGAATTCAGAGGTTGTCACAGACTTTTTTCATTCTGAAGTCTTTTAGAAATTAATAAAGATTAAAGGCTCAAAATGCCCTTGAGTTCATACCTGGAATAATTTCAGTTATTGTATTTCTAAGATCTACAATATCTGATATAGTATCTAAGAATATTTGATTTTTAAAAAATCAAATCTAGTGATTTGTTTGTGATCACTTTGCTTCTTAAAGCAAATTAAACTATTTGCTTTTGCCTACTATATTACTATATTTGCTTTTGCCTACAATTCTAGTTCTCTTCTGAAATTTTCTCTTTCCCATTAAAGTCCTTGAACATTTTTTTTTTTTTAAGATTTTATTTATTTGACAGAGAGAGACACAGCGAGAGAGGGAACATAAGCAGGGGGAGTGGGAGAGGGAGAAGCAGGCTTCCTGCTGAGCAGGGAGCCTGATGTGGGACTCGATCCCAGGACCCTGGGATCATGACCTGAGCCGAAGGCAGACGCTTAATGACTGAGCCACCCAGGCGCCCCTAAGTCCTTGAACATTTTAACAATACTTACTTTATTTTTTTTTCCAATAGCAACAACAAAGGTATTACTTTTTTTCCCCCAGTATTTTTTTAAAGAACATTTAATGCATTCTTTGTTTTAGGGGTACAGGTCTGTGATTCATCAGTCTTACACAGTTCACAGTGCTCACCATAGCACATACCCTCCCCAATATCCATCACCCAGCCACCCCATCCCTCCCACCCCCTTCCACTCCAGCAACCCTCAGTTTGTTTCCTGAGATTAAGAGTCTCTTATGGTTTGTCTCCCTCTCCAGTTTTGTTTCATTTTTCCCTCCCTTCCCCTGTGATTCTCTGTCTTCTTTCTCAAATTTGTCATATCAGTGAGATCATATGATACTTGTCTTTCTCTAATTGACTTATTTCGCTCAGCATAATACCCTCTAGTTCCATCCACATCGTTGCAAATGGCAAGATCTCATTTTTTTGATGGCTTCATAATATTCCATTGTATATATATACCACGTCTTCTTTATCCATTCATCTGTTGATGGACATCTTGGCTCTTTCCATAGTTTGGCTATTGTGGACATTGCTGCTATAAACATTGGGGTGCACATGCCCCTTCGAATCACTACATTTGTATCTTTGGGATAAATACCCAGTAGGGCAATTGCTGGGTTGTGGAATAGCTCCATTTTCAACTTTTTGAGGAACCTCCATACTGTTTTCCAGAGTGGCTGCACCAGCTTGCATTCACACCAACAGTGTAGGAGGGTTCCCCTTTCTCCGCATCCCCGCCAACATCTGTCGTTTCCTGACGTGTTAATTTTAGCCATTCTGACTGGTGTGAGGTGGTATCTTATTGAGGTTTGGATTTGGATTTCCGTGATGCCGAGTGACGTTAAGCACTTTTTCATGTGTCTGTTGGCCATTTGGATGTCTTCTTTGCAGAAATGTCTGTTCATGTCTTCTGCCCATTTCTTGATTGGATTATTTGTTCTTTGGGTGTTGAGTTCGATCAGTTCTTTATAGATTTTGGATACTAGCCCTTTATCTGATACATCATTTGCAAATACCTTCTCCCATTCTGTCGGTTGTCTTTTGGTTTTGTTGATTGTTTCCTTTGCTGTGCAAAAGCTTTTTATCTTAATGAAATCCCAACAGTTCATTTTTGCCTTTGCTTCCCTTCCCTTTGGTGATGTTTCTAGGAAGAAGTTGCTGCAGCTGAGGTCGAAGACGTTGCGGCCTGTGATCTCCTTTAGGATTTTGATGGACTCCTGTCTCACATTTAGGTCTTTCAATCATTTTGAGTCTATTTTTGTGTGTGGTGTAAGGAAGTGGTCCAGTTTCATTCTTCTGGATATGGCTGTCCAATTTTCCCAACACTATTTGTTGAAGAGACGGTCTTTTTTCCATTGGACATTCTTTCCTGCTTTGTCGAAGATTAGTTGACCACAGAGTTTAGGGCCCATTCCTGGGCTCTCTATTGATTCCATTGATCTATGTGTCTGTTTTGGTGCCAGTACCATACTGTCTTGATGATGACAGCTTTGTAATAGAGCTGGAAGTCTGGAATTGTGATGTCACCAGCTTTGCTCTTCTTTTTCAACATTCCTCTGGCTATTTGGGGTCTTTTCTGGTTCCATACAAATTTTAGGATTATTTGTTCCATTTCTTTGAAAAAAGTGGATGGTATTTTGATAGGGATTGCATTAAATGTGTAGATTGCTCTAGGTAGCATAGACGTTTTCACAGTATTTGTAATTCCAGTCCATGAGCATGGAACGTTTTTCCATTTCTTTGTGTCTTCCTCAGTTTCTTTCATGAGTATTCAGCTACTGCGGCACTGTCAAGACAATGCCATGGAGAACAACCATGTCCAGTAAAAATATCATGTGAACCATATATAGAATTTTGTTCCTTAGTCACCACATTAAAATGGCTTTTTATTTTATTATTTTTTTAAGATTTTATTTATTTATTTAAGATTTATTTATTTGAGAGAGAGAGGGAGCACAAGCAGGGGGAGCTGCAGAGGGAGAGGGAGAAGCAGACTCCCTGCCAAGAAGGGAGCCTGATGCAGAGCTCAGTCACAGGACCCCAAGATCATAACCTGAGCTGAAGGCAGATGCTCAACCGAGTGAGCCACCCAGGTGCCCCTAAAAAAGGCTTTTTAAAAGTGAAATTAATCATAGAGTTCACTTAACCCAGTAGATCTAAATATTATTTCAACATATAATCAGTATTTAAAAGTATCATTGAGCTATTTTACATACTTTGTCTTCATAAGGAAGTTTTTGAAATACGGTATTTACTTTACAAATACACTACATCTCAATTTGGACACATTTTTTAATTGGAAATGCTTGATCTATATTTAGACTTTCTAAAATTTACAGGTGAGAAAGCAGATTCACAGACCCGGTTTGTTCTAAATATTCATAAGTTTTTCAATAACTGAATCAATACCTCTTTTTGTTTTTATTTATTCATTTTTATTTTTAAAATATTTTATTTCTTTATTTGACAGAGAGAGAGAGAGAGATAGCATGCACACAAGCAGGGGGAACAGCAGGCAAGGGAGAGGGAGAAGAAGGCGCCCTGCTGAGCAGGGAGCCCAACGTAGGGCTTGATCCCAGGACCTTGAGATCCTTACCCAAGCCGAAGACAGAGGCTTCACTGACTGAGCCACCTAGGCACCCCTTGATATGTGTTTTTAAATTTAAATTAATTAAAATAAATAAAAGTTAAATTAATTAAAACTAAATAAAAGTAAAAATTCAGTTCCTCAGTCTCATTGTGCATATTTAAAGTACTCAGTAGCCATTAGTGACTACCACATTGGAAAACATAGGGATAGAATATAGTTCACAGCTGAAGATGTCAGCCAAGGGACCCTGGGTCAAGCTCAATATTGTAGTTAAATTTTAAGGTGAGGAGAATGATATAAATTAGCAAAAATTATGATATTGAAATTATAGGGACAACATTTTAATGAAGTTGATGTCTGAGTTTCATATGATTGGTATCATTTTCAGAAAACAATTTGGAGAGGGGCGCCTGGGTGGCTCATTCGTTAAGTGTCTGCCTTTGGCTCGGGTCGTGATCCCGGGGTCCTGGGATCGAGCCCTGCACTGGGCTCCCTGCTCCAGGGGAGGCCTAATTCTTCCTCTCCCACTCCCCCTGCTTGTATTCCCTCTCTTGCTGTCTCTCTCTCTGTCAAATAAATAAATAAAATCTTTAAAAAAAAAAAAAAGGAAAAGAAAACAATTTGGAGATAATCACAATTTTGTCTGGTCCTTGGATGGTTGTCTTCAGGTTGAGGTACTATTAATTCCTAGAAACCACCTTGTAACATATTGCTCATGAGCAGGGCATAAAATCGGCCTAGTGGATCTCGATTACCATTCTTAAAAATATGAAATAGTATTGGATAGAATGGAGAATACATCAGAATGTGTTTAGTTTCAAGAAACCTTTGTTTCAGTTATATATACGTATTTTGTGTGTACAGGATCTCAATGAAAAATGAATTTCTTATTCTGGGTTGCAAAAGTTCTGACAGTCATTCCTCTGAGCCATACTTTTGATCGCTGATATACTGAATATTTCCTACAGGTACACATGTCTAAACAAAGCATTAATTACAGAAAATCTTGATTTAGCAATGAGATAGAAGTGTATTGAAATATGTGTAGCGAGTAAAATGGTAAAATGTGAAGTGAGATATGTAATCTCCATAATAAACACAAAATATGGGGATGGTGACTTTCTTCCTCAATCCTGAGCAGACTAAGAGTAGCCAAATTTGAATTTGGGATTAATAGAATACCTTACTGGTTTGGTAACTGTCTTCCTTTAAATTTTGGTTTGACTACGAAGCCATCAAATTTCAACTTGGGATTACATCTTAATTCTTAAGAATCTTGGCTTCTTTCAAAAGTGAAAGTATGGGAGAGGCTGACTGGCTCAGTCAGTGGAGCGTGAGACTCTTGATCTCAGGGTGGTGAGTTCAAGGGATTACTTTTTTTTTTTTTAAGTGAAAGTATGTATTTAAGCCCAATTTGTATGGATTATAGAAAAATGTCACTCAGAATCTCCTTAAAGGATTTTTTTTTTTTTTTTTGAGCAGGGAGGAGGGACAGAAGGAGAGGGAGAGAGAATCTTAAGCAGGCTTCATGCCTGGTGCAAGCCCAACAAATGAGACCCTGAGATCAAGACCTGAGCCGAAATCAAGGGTCCGATGCTTAACCAACTGAGCCACCCAGGTGCCCCTCCTTAAAGGATTTTTTTTTTTAAAAGATTTTATTTATTTATTTGAGAGAGAGAATGAGATAGAGAGAGCATGAGAGGGGGGAGGGTCAGAGGGAGAAGCAGACCCCCCCGCCGAGCAGGGAGCCCGATGAGGGACTCGATCCCGGGACTCCAGGATCATGACCTGAGCCGAAGGCAGTCGCTTAACCAACTGAGCCACCCAGGCGCCCCTCCTTAAAGAATTTTAATAAAATAATTGAGTAATACCTATTTAACCATCCCTGTAGATTAAGTTGTTTGAGTGACACCTAATGTTTAATCTCAGCAGATATCCATTAAGATGTTTCAAAAGATGAATTCAGATTATACCTGGGATCGAGAATGTTTTTGATAAAACATCGATTTCTTTTTGTTAGTCTGTTACTCTAAATTGTTGGTTTATTTAAAGCTTCTTCCACAAAGCTTTGTGGTTTTTCAAGTTTTGTCTAAGCCTGACTTGGATATGTTTGCTTGAAATTCTCAGCTGTACAGAGTCAACTTGTCAAATAACTTTTGCACAGTGTACATATTTGGAAAGCTGTTTTCACACAGGAGGCTGGAAACTTGAGCAGCACTCACTACCATGCTTTTAAAAGGCAAAATATGCCCGAGTCAGTGCAATGCATTGTACCTCCTAAGTACAAGGCCCGGGGCTAGATATTGTGAAGAATAAAAATTCTCTGTGGCTGGGTTATGGGTATTCAAGTGGCTTACATCTAATAGGACACATATGCAGAAATACACAGTGCAGAGCAGTATTTGGGAAGGACCGTGTGTGGTACAGAGTGCTAACAAGCAGTACATAACGCCTGGGTCTTTGGAATGGAGACCTCATGGAGGCATACTGGAATGGCTTTGGAGCCAGGCCTTGACTAATTGGTAGGTATCCTGTAAGAATAATTTTAGGACATTCACACCTTGGAAAAACTTAGTGTTAGAGTAAGAGTTAGTGTCAGAAAGTACCTTTTGAGAATTAAATTATGCCATCATCCCAAGACGGTAAGAGGCAAAATGTCTTGAGGCCCAAAAGAGTTATCAACTGAAGAAGGTGGACCATATAGGAAATGGTATTTGGTGTGGATCCAGCAATTCCCAGGAAAAGAGAGAAGTACTTCCAGGAATTTGAACTTCTTGGTCGTTAGACATGTGTCCTCTGCTGTAGGTGGAGTTTCTTCATTGAGGTGTACCACAGCTGGAGTGAAGTACTCTTTCAGTACTTTCTCTGCATTGTCCATAGAGCATAATGATGAAGCGTATGGCCTCAGAATCATAGCTGGTCCATATTCATTTAGAAATGGAAGTAAGGGGGCACCTGGGTGGCTCAGTCGGTGAAGTGTCTGCCTTTGGCTCGGATCATGAGCCCAGGATCCTGGGATCGAGCCCCACATCGAGCTCCTTGCTCAGCAGGGAGTCTGCTTCTCCCTCTCCCTCTGCCTCTCCCTCTGCTTGTGCTCTCTCTCTCTCTCAAATAAATAAATAAAACCCTAAAAATAAAAATAAAAGACATAGAAGTAAGTTTAGAAACTTACTAGCTGAATGACTCTTGGTGAGATAGGAAACTTGTTTTCTTCGTTAGCATAATGGGACTAAAAATTACCTATCAGCCTAGGATAATTATGAAAATTCAATAAGAGCTTTGGTCTGTAAAGTCTTAACACAGGACCTGGTACATGACAGTCAACAAAGCTGCAGAATGCAATTTGTGATTTTATACTCACCAAGAAGCCTTAATCATTAATTTCTAGATATCTTAATCATCTGAAACAGGATGCACAAAACAGATGCTTAACCATTCTAGTAATCAAATGAGATATCCCCATCATAAATTAAATTTCAGCATTTTCAAACGATACTGGTTAGCATTAGTTTATCATCAAGAACCTAACATTTCTGGGAAGTCTGGAAATGCTCAGTTTCTGAGATTGCAGTTTAGGCTCTGGACCCACTTAAATAAACCTATTAATGTTTAATGCCAACTGGTGAGGTTTCTTAGGAAGTAATGGTGGCTGACATTTACTGAACATTCATTGTAGGCCAAGCACTCTGCTGAGTGCGTTACCTGCCACGTTGTCTGAGCCTCACAAATGATCTTCAAGGCGGGTACAATAGTTCTCCACTTACAAATGAGAAAATTGAAGCTTGGCGATGCTAGGCAGCTTGCCCTAGGGTTGCACACAGTTTGTTAGATGGCGGCACCAGAATCCGAACCTCGGTCAGCCGGGGTTCTCAGCCTCTGCTGTACTGCCCAAGATTCAAAGGAGAGGGGCCTGGTTTCAGATCCAGTTCCACTTCCTTCCAGGAAGATGAGCTTAAACAAGTTATGTTTGCCTCTCCAAGCCTGAGATTGTTCATCTGAAACACAGTGTGGGTAACTCCCATGTAGGGCTTGCTTGGAGGATTAGATATAAAATAAGTGAAGTGCCCATCACAGTTCCTAATACGTGATGGAGACTCAACAGGAGATAAGTGTAATTGTTTGGGGCTTTCTGCTTCCTACCTCCTCCTGCTTCCTACCTCCTCCTTGGCATGTGACCTGTGTGTCTCTCAGGTACACTGAAACCTTTGTGCTTTCAGATACATGTCAATATACCTTGATTAGGGTCGTCTGGGTGGCTCAGTTGTTAAGCGTCTGACTTCAGCTCAGGTCACGATCCCAGGGTCCTGGGATCAAGCCCCACGTCGAGCCCCATGGGGGAGTCTACTTCTCCCTCTCCCTTTGCCCCTCCCCCTGCTCGTGCACTCTGTCTCTCTCAAATAAATAAAATCTTAAAAAAATACATAACTTGATTATTTAGAAGACCGCCGAGGCTGTTCCTAGTTTTAAGGACTGACATTTTCCCTGCATAGCTGCCTGAATTTCTTTTCACTCCTGTGATCAAGTATACGTACCATGTGCCATTTTTACTGGTTTTCACTCTAGGATGCGGTGGCATTAGTGACACCAGGGCTCTGCGTACCCATCACCACTGCGTTTCCAAACCTTTTCCATCACCCTGAGCAAAACTATGCAACCATCACGCAGAACTCCCTTGTCTCTCCTGCCCATTGCCCCTCTAGTCTGTTTTCTGTCTCCACGAATCTGCCCATTGTAGAAATTTCATGCAAGTGGAATCGTACAGGCTAACTTCACTTAGTATAATGCTGTCAAGGTTCATCCATATTTTCTTTTTCTTTTTTTTTCTTTTTTCTTTTCTTTTTTTTTAAGATTTTATTTATTTATTTGACAGAGAGAGAGGCAGCGAGAGAGGGAACACAAGCAGGAGGAGTGGGAGAAGAAGAAGCAGGCTTCCCATGGAGCAGGGAGCCTGATGCAGGGCTTGATCCCAGGACTCCAGGATCATGACCTGAGCCAAAGGCAGATGCTTAACCGACTGAGCCACCCAGGCGCCCCTCTTTTTCTTTTTTTTAGCAAAGTTTATTGAGCGATAGCAAAGTGATAGTACAAAGCTCCCAAGGAGGGAGGGGACCCAAGAGGGTTGCCCAAGGTGCATCCATATTTTTCCATGTATCAGAACTTCATTCCTTCCTATGGCTAGGTAATATTCCCTGGCATGAATATACTGCACCTTGTTTAACTACTCATCCGTCAGTGGACATTTGGGTAGTTTCCACTGTATTAGCTACATGCACTTTATTTATTTACTTGATTATTGATTTATTGAAGTTTAGTTGATGTAAAATGTTACATTATCTTCAGGTATACAACATAAGGGTCTGCAGTTCTATATATTATTGCTGGGCTCACCATGGTAAGTATAATTACCATCTGTCACCACAAGGTTATTACAGTATTATTCACTATATTCCCTATGCTGCATTTTTCATCCCTGTCACTTATTTATAACTGAAAGTTTGCACCTCTTAATCACCTGCACCATTTTCACCCCTACCCCCAAGCCCTCCCTTTGGCAACCAACAATTTGTTCTCTGTATTTATGATTCTGTTTTTTTGTTGTTGTTGGTTGGTTGGTTGGTTGGTTGGTTTGGTTTGTAGACTCCACATATAAGTCAAATCATATCATATTGGTCTTAATCGGATTCATCGTACTTAGCATAATATCCTCTAGGTCCATCCATGTTGTCGCAGATGGCAAGATTTCATTCTTTTTTGTGGCCGAGTATTATTACATTGTGTATATATACCACATATTCTTTATCCATTCATCGATCAATGGATATACTTAGGTTGCTTCCATACTTGGCTATTGTAAACAATGCTGTGATATTGTCAGTGTATATCTTTTCAAATTAGTGTTTTTGTTTTCTTTGGGTAAATACCTAGGAGTGGAATTGCTACATCATCTGGTATTTCTATTTTTAATGTCTTGAGGAACCTCCATACAGTTTTCCAGACTGGCTGCACCAGTTTGCTTTCCTACCAACAGTGCACAAGGGTTCCCCTTTTCTCCACATTCTTGCCAACACTTGTTATATCTTGTCTTTCTGATCCTAGCCATTCTGACTGGTGTGAAGTGATACCTCATTGTGGTTTTGATTTGCATTTCCCTCTTGATGAGTGATACTGAGCATCCTTTCATGTTTTGTTGGCCATCTGTGTGTTTTTTGTTTTTTGTTTAGTTTTGTTTTTGGCAGAATGTCTATTCAGGTACTCTGCCCATTTTTAAATCAGATTATTTGCCTTTTTGGTCTTGAGTTGTGTAAGTTCTTTATATATTTTGGATACTAATCCCTTATTGGATATGGCGTTTGCAGATATCCTCTCCCATTCTGTAGGTTGCCATGTTATTTTGTTGGTTTCCTTCACTTGCAAAAGCTTTTTATTTTGATGTAGTTCCAACAGTTTATTTTGCTTTTGTTTCCCTCGTTTGTGGAGATATATCTAGAAAGGTGATGCTAAGGCCAATGTCCAAGAGTTATACTGGCTATGTTTTCTTCTAGGAGTTTTATGCCTTCAGGTCTCACATTTAGGTCTTTTTAATCCATTTAGAGTTTATTTTTGTGTATATTTGGTGTGAGAAAGTTGTGCAGTTTTCCTTCTTTAACATGTGACTGTTCAGTTTTCCCCACCGTTTATTGAAGAGCTTGCCTTTTCCCCATTGTATATTCTTTTTTTTTTTTTAAAGATTTTATTTATTTATTTGAGAGAGAGAATGAGATAGAGCATGAGAGGGGGGAGGGTCAGAGGGAGAAGCAGACTCCCTGCTGAGCAGGGAGCCCGATGCGGGACTCGATCCTGGGACTCCAGGATCATGACCTGAGCCGAAGGCAGTCGCTTAACCAACTGAGCCACCCGGGCGCCCCCCATTGTATATTCTTGCCTCCTTTGTCATAGATCAATTGACCATATCATTGTAGGTTTATTTCTGGGCTCCCTATTCTGTTCTATTGATCTTTGTTTTAGCCACATACATTTTATAAGTCATTTGAGCTTGGGTTCTTTCATGATAGTAATCTCAAAGACAGTTCATTAAAATAATAACTGTTTTTAAATTAAAAATGATACTCTAGAATTTATTTTAGGGCTAAACCTAAGTTAATATAGATATGTGGTATAAGGAAAATGATACCATCCAGATTTAGATATTTTTATGTTTGCCAACCAGTACTTGTATTCTGAATCAAATAAAATATTCCAGTTGCAAAATATGTTGAAAACATATGATACAATCAGTGCAGGGCTAATGTCTTATTTTGTACTTCATTTTCATGTTTTAAAAGAATTGTACTTTATTTACATGTTTCTAAACACCAAATAAGCATTTATATTAAAGAATTTAGAAAGTCACTAAAATTTTTCTTAGATTACTGGAATATTATATTTGATTCAAACCCAAAATAATGATTGGCAAGCAAAAAATTTCAGAGTCTTGCTGGCATCATTTTCCTTAAAATGTAATATACTTTTGGATGATAAGGGGGTACAAAACATGTCTGGTAAAAGGCTTAGAATCTATTTTCTATATCTTTACAATGTTAGAAGGATCCTTGGATCAGATTTAAATTTTCTAAGTCTAAAGTAGTCTAGAGTTAATAATGTCCCTCTTTTTTTTCTTTTAATTGTATAAAAGGAATTTGCTGACAATTCTAACGTACTTTCCAGGGCGTATTTTTAAGAAGTAAGTGATGTAATGAGAATAGAGTATTACCATATACTATCTGAATTTTCCACATACCTTTTTTTCCATTTATTTTTAAAATATCTGTAAATATGTTTGCAAATATTTCTGCTGTTCAGCCAAAGGACTTACTTGTCTGGTAAGCGTCCAGCAATAACGAGCGATTGATTTTAGCAGTAATTTCTTTCATTAAGGTCGTGGTCCCATGGTACACAGTAAAATAACTTAGAGAACTTAAAAAAACATATGAGTCCCAGGGCTCCATGCTGGACAAGCTCTCCAGGTAAGAAACACACAGCCAGGGTTGAGAACCGTTATATTCAAGCCAGACCCCAGTGAGGTTGGGTGGGGTTGTAAGTGGGGAAGAAGTAGAAGGAATGAACCTCTGTCATTTCCGTCCTTTCCCTACTTACAGTAAGACAACCCAAGAGAAAAGGAAATTCAAAGATCGCTGCAAATCCAGAGGTAAAGTAGCTTTTTTCTTTTTGTCTTTGTAGACATGGACGGACTTGATTGAAACTTAAATGGTTCCACAAAAGATGCTCTGATGGATGACAGCGGAACTCCTACAGATAATCTGCAGATAGAGTCACAAGATGGGTGTCATCCCGGTGACGGCGTGGGAAGCATAGGGACACGCTTGCCTTCTGCCTCGGATGAAAATGAAAATCAGCTGGATGGGGACGGGTACGAGTGTCTGAGCAGTGGTGCCAGCGCCATGGGCCAGCCTGATATGCTTGCCCAGGACAGTCTCAACAATAACGAAAACTGCCCACCCAGCAGTGAGGTGGCCGTGTGCGAGAGCTCGGAAAACACTTCTTGTGAAAACCCCAAGGATGGGCAGGCCCTCATGGGAAAGGACAAAAAAATACCTGGAAAAAGAAGCCCGAGAGCCAAAAGAGGCACAGCTAAGAAGATACCACAAGGTATTTTTAAAAATTATTTTTTATACTATTCTTTACCTGAAAATAAACTATCTTCTCATCCCATACTCTGTACTGTCCTGCATCTTGCTTTACTTCTCTTGTTATACTCTGCAGCTACTTCTCCAGCAGCACGTGGAGATCCAACTGTGTGGCATGTGACGTGCATGACATCTTTCCACAGTGTTTGCTCGCATGGGTGTGCATGATTTATTCAGCCACTTCTTTATGGCGATTCTCAGTAATTTGCTATAATAAATGTGCTGAAATTGAAGTTATTTGTACATGTTTGCACACGAGATCTTTTAAATATATATAGTCTTCCTTCATAAATTAGACCATTTTCTACCAGTATCAGCCCTAAAAATTTCATTCCGTCATCACTGTGGCTTTGATCTCTCATCTGTGAGTTTTTGTGCTGGTATAGTTTTTATTTTATTTTATTTTATTTTTTATTTGAGAAAGAGAGTGAGAGCAGGGGGAAGGGCAGAGGAAGAGGGTGAGAGAGAATCTCAAGCAGACTCCACGCTCAGTGTGGAGCCCAATGCAGGGCTTGATCTCACGACTTTTTTTTTTTTTTTGAGCGAGAGAGTGAGGCGCTGGTCCAGTTTTAAATTCCTTTTTTTTTTTTTTAAAGATTTTATTTATTTATTTGACAGAGAGAGAGAGAGCGAGAGCAGGAACACAGTAGGGAGAGTAGGAGAGGGAGAAGCAGGCTTCCTGCCGAGCAGGAAGCCCGATGTGGGACTCGATCCCAGGACCCTGGGATCATGACCTGAGCCGAAGGCAGACACTTAATGACTGAGCCACCCAGGCGCCCGGTCCAGTAAATTCTTTTATAGGATCTTTCCAACTCACTTAGTAAGTGGATAATATGTGTTAACATATATTGATATACATTTTATATCAATGTTGAATAAGACATCTAGCTTTCATTGTCTATATCACTTTGGTTACAAAGTAATTCAGAGTATTTCTTTCTTCTTTTTCTTTTCCTCCCCGCACCCCCCCCGGGGTAGTTCTCATTTGGTATATAGTTTGGCAGTTAAAGTTTGGAGCTATGGACTTTTTTTTCCTGAATCACACAGGGCACCCTTAGGAAAAGGCAGCCTCTGGTTATTTTCCATCAGGAACATGTGGGACTGGAGAGTTCTGACACGTCCGAGGCTGGGACTCTGTAGTGTAACACCACCTTACCTAAAACAGCAGTCTTCGCATGAGGCTCAAGAGAACTGAGGGGAGTGTCTCCTCATCTTTTGCTTCTTTGGCTGCTTAGAAATATAGTTGATCTCTCCATATCCTGTTTTTTTATTTATTTTGTTAATTTGGAGTAAAAGATGAAACTTTCCAGTTCATACAGATTTATCCTTCTTTATTCAATAAAGTGATTTGTTAACTTTTTAATGTAGCTCATAATTAGGCTTTCCGTTTAACTGATCCCTTCATCTTTGTTTTTCCTTAGTTTGCTTAAAGAAAATTAAAATTAATTTTGCAGAGATGTGAGAGCCTTTTCTTAAAAGACCTAAGATAAACAGATGATGTATGTAGTGCTATTTGTATATAAATTGATTTATCTAATGACTGTAATTCAAGAGCAATTTGTGCCTCTCTAATATGTTCTTTTGATGTTTTTAGGAACTGAGACCTAGTTGCATATGAAATGGGTCAATCATAGCTCCTTTTATTCCTTCTTTCCATGACCTTATTTCATTTTCCCTAGGTGTGATTATATTATTTAAAGTTATTCGATATTTATTATCCAGTGAGCAGATATGTGTAGAATTACTGTCCCCTAATGCATTTGAAATATATGATTTATAAAACTCAGGGATAGTCTTTATATAGATTAGCTTTAAAATTCTATTGTATATTTTATATATTATATATTATATATCTTAAATGAGTTTAAAAATGTAAGAAAACTGAATTAGGAGTTGCAAAACCTACATTCAAATCTTACTTCTGGTTTTGGTCACTTGGTGAGACTTAACCATTCTGTACTTTAGTTTTCTCAACTGTATAATGATGTTCATCCAAATATATCTATAAAATTCCTTTCTGAGCTATGAATTCCTTAGATTCCTGAACAGAGATGGTATGGTCTAAACTTGGTTAAAGTTTGGTGATTCACCTCTGTATCTATATAGTTTTTGTTTTTTTTTAATGTAAGAGGTACATTTTTATTTGTACTTTGAGTTTTGTTGTTAAAAGAACAGAAGTGTGGGTGGGCAGAAGAATTTTAAGCTGGGTGGAAGGAGTCCCAGGAGGGCAGAATTACTTCTTTCTAGACCTGGAAGGACCTGGAATGGGAAGCTTTAGGATGGCCTGGGAGCTCTTCTCACTGTTCCCTGAGAGTTCACTGAAGCCTATCCTCTCTCAGTACACACCCCATCACCAGGTCCAAGTGATCGAATCTCCCTGAGATCTCTCTGGTTAGTCTGTTTCTCTCCATCTCCAGTGCCACAGTTCAACGTCATCATCTTTAGCTGGAGTAAAGCTGCCTAAAGATGTCTCTGTCCTGTCGCTCCCAAATTCATTCACTAGGTCAGAACAATCAATGCAGAGAGTCCATGCATACGTGTCTAGACATGGGCATGGTAGTTCTTCCATTACTGTGAAATTCTAAGATCCTAAGTAAATGAAGTTTCAAAATTTTACAGATGGGTACTTTTCTAATAACAGAATAGCCTTTCAAATGCAAAATGATATATAAAACATGATATTCAATTCCAGACCAGAAATAAAATTTTTTTTATAGATAGGTGCTCTCGCAACACTTTTTAAAAGAAAAATATTAAGGTGAATTTATTTACTCTTATGCCTCTTTATGTAGTTTAATTTGTAATAATTTTTTCTTTCTTTCTTTTTTTTTTTTTGTAATAATTTTTTGTATATCTAAAAGCTAGTGCCGGAAAAAGAAGTAGAGCAATATTAGGAGACATGTCATTATTTACAAGTTTAACCTTAAACTCAGCCTCACAAAAGTCCAGTTGTCATTATATTATGAGACTTTGTTTCCTTTAGAGAGTTGAATCCCTGTAATGTGGTCAACTAAGCAGGTTTCAAGCTGTATTACATCAAGTTTTTACTATAGTTGAGTCTAGCATAACTTTAATATCCTAAAAAGGAATGAAAATTAGCTGATACGTTTTTAACAGCTTGGGGCGCCTGGGTGGCTCAGTCAGTTAAGCATCTGACCCTTGATTTTGGCTCAGGTCGTGATCTCAGGGTCTTGAGATCGAGCCCTGTGTTGGGCTCCCCACTGGGCGTGGAGCCTGCTGGAGATTCTCCCTCACCCTCTCCCTCAGCCCTTCTTTCCCCCCCCAAATTTTTTAACAGCTTTATTGAGATATTCACATACCATACGCTTCACCTACTTAATGTGTACAATTCACTGATTTTTAGTATATTCCCAAAGCTGACAACCATAACCACCGTCAATTTTCATCATTCATCACACAAAGAAACCCATACCTATTAGCGAAGCCACGTCCCATTTATCCCAGCCCTAGGCAACCACTAATCTACTTTCTTTCTTTATAAATTTGTCTCCTCAGGACATTTCATATAAATGGAATTGCACAATATATGGTCTTTTATGACCGGCTCCTTCACTTAGTGTAATGTTTTTAAAATTCATCCACGTTGCACCTGCACATATCAATACTTTTTTTCTTTTTATTATGCATTAGTATTCCACTGCAATGAATATACCACATTTCATATCTATTTGTCCACTGATGGACATTTGGACTGTTTCTACTTTTTGGCTATGCTGAATAATGCTCCTATGAACATTAGCAAAAAAGTTTTCATGTGGACATATATTTTCCCTTTTTTGGTTATGTATGCCTAGGAGTAGAATTGCTGCATCATAAATAGACACTTTGTTTAACTTCTTGAGGACCTGCTAAACTATCTTCCAAAGTGGCTACACCAGCAATGTATGAGGGTATAATTTTTCCACATCTTCGCCAACACTTGTTAATACCTGATTCTTTGATTTTAGCTATAGTCCTTTTCATTCACATGGAACTTACATGCTATAAAATTCACCTTCATGAAGTGTACCTCTTGGTTCTAATATATTCACATAGTTATACAACTATCACTAGTATCTAATTCTAGAAAATTTTATCCCCCTCTAAAGAAATCCTGTATCCATTAGCAGTCACTCCCCATTTCTCTGTCCGCTCCCCCACCCCAGCCCCTGGCAACCATTAACTCATAAATTTTGTGTGGTTGTAAAAAGCAAGTTCAGATTAAGTGTTTGATAGTTGCCATAGAACATACTTTATTTACTCAGTCACCCCATATCTAAGCATTTAACCGAACAGTTCAGCAAATGGCAGGAAGCCAGAGACAGGCAGCACATGGAAATTGAGAAAGGAAGAACTTCCAGATTGATTTGCCACTGGTATTCAATGCCCTGACTTGTTCCTCTGGCAGCCTCCAGCTCGGCGGTGACAAAGAGGGTGTCAAAGCTAGAGGAAAACAAATCTTGGAAATGCATCTGTGGCTGGAGTCAGGCTTGCACAGTGAAAAGAGCAAAGACTTTGGCTCTGCCTGTTCCTACCCACGTGACCTTAGGAAAGCAACTCATTTCCCTGAGCCTGTTCCCTTATCTGTAGGACAACTGATCCTACCACTTCTGCAAGATTGTCCTTAGAATGAGTGATCCTGTATGTAAAGCACTTTATCAAGTACCCAGCTTCTAAATGGTACCTGTAGTCTTTGGGTGTGTCATGGGATGATTTCTGAGTGGCGTGACCAGGAGCAGCATTCAGTGAAATTAAGAAATTGGTTTAATTTGACTTTAAGTCCATCTTACTTCTTTTGTCACTATCTTTCTTATCTCCTGAGATCTTTTTAATACTCTCTTTTCAGCCTTAGCTGTCCCTGCCTTGCTCCCCTAAGGTATATTCTGAAAAACCTATTTCCAGTGCCTCCCTAGCTTAATGTTAGGTATCACGTGCCTGCTGGCGTTTATCAATACTTTAACTGACGTCTGAAGTAATAACTGTGAATAAAACTAACTGATAATGCAAATGCCAGATTTGAAGTTTACCTGTCTGGCTTCCACCATAGTAGAACCTTTAGAGTTGGCCCACAAACCTGAATGCCTAGTGGAGTCGGCTGAGTAATATATGTGCTATAATTTTGGCCAGGATTGAGATACTGGGATTGATGAGGACTTTGATATGACAGGACTATGCATACCTACCTAAGAGCATTTGAATTAAAAAATGGAAAGTGGGGGCACCTGGGTGGTTCAGTTGGTGAAGCGTCTGCCTTCGGCTCAGGTCATGATCCCAGGGTCCTGGGATCAAGCCCTGCATCAGGCTCCCTGCTCAGCGGGGAGCCTGCTTCTCCCTCTCCCTCTGCCTGCCGCTCTGCCTACTTGTGCTCGCTCTCTCTCAAATAAATAAATAAAATCTTAAAAGAAAAAAATGGAAAGGCCTGGCTAAACCCGTCTAAGAATGATAGATTCTGGTATTGATATTTTGGGGTTGTAGCCCATTCTGTTCATTAGGTAGGTAAATGAGCAATTTAACTCTCTTATAAACTATACAGTAAACTTTGAAGATTCTGAAGTCCTGGTTTACCTTATCTCTGCTCCAGCCCTTTTAAAATAAAATTTCTTTGGAAAGTGACCTGCAGAAACAGCAGCCTCTCTTTTTATTCTTCTCTCAATAAGGGATTGATCAAAGAAGACAGATCATATCTCCTCTGAAAGGTAGCTGTTTCCTAGGTAACAATAGAATAAAAGAGTTCCAGATTTACAGAGATTCAAGTAATTGTAGAATCAGGAGGGGACTTTAAGTTTCTTAGCCAAAATTCGCTTTATTTTAAGAAAGTCCCAATATTAAAATTGTATTAGTTTTTTATTGCTTCCATAACAAATGACCACAACTTTGGTGGCTTAAAACTGACACAAATTTATTACTATACAGTTCTGTAGGTCAGGAATCTGACACAGGTCTTGAGGTGTCAGCATCTTTTCCCGAGGCTCCAGGGAAAATTCAGCTTCCTTGCCTTTCCAGCTTCTGGAGGCTGCATTTCTCAGCTTGTGGTCACCTTTCCTACATTTTCAAAGCCAACAATTGCATGCCAGGTCCCTCCATGTGTAAAGACCTTTGTGATTACACTGGGCCCACCCAGATAATTTAGGATAATCTGCCTTTTTTTTTTTAAGGTCAACTAATTAACTAACAACCTTAATCCCATCTGCAGCCTAATTCCCCTTTGTGATGTAATGTATTTATGGGGATTAGAACATGGGGGGGGCATTAGTCTATCCACCACAAAAAAATTTGTTTTAAAGATTTATTTTTATTTGAGAGAGAGAGTGCACGCGAGTGGGGGGAGGGCAGAGAGAGGCAGAGAAGCAGACTCCCCAGTGAGCAGGGAGTACAACATGGGGCTTGATCCCTGGATCCTGAGATCAGGACCTAAGCAGAAACCAAGAGTCCAGAGGCTTAACCGACTGAGCCACCCAGGCACCCCCACCACAAAAATATTTTAAGATAGACTAGATGAAGAATTTATATCACAGAAGAATTCTTCCCCTTATAAAAAACATTTTTTATACTTTTGTATAACCATACAGGGTTACTTAGTCAACAGACATTAATTGAGCATTGTATGTATGCCAGGCACGATAATACTGTTGGTGAACCTGCCTTTGAGTTTTGTGCTTGAGTGTGGGAGCCACGTGACTAACAAGCTCAGTCTAGCAGGATGGGAGTCACGACTGATACTAAGTAAGCACAGGGCTGTGGAAATGCTGTTCTAGAAGGGCTATGGGAACCTTCCTGGAGGAGTTGATGAGATCGGACATCCAGGCTGAGACAGGGACAAATACATGCTAGCTAAGGAAAGGAGATGGGGAGAGAGGGCAAAAGAAGGATGGTAGAGGTAGCACACCACGGACTAAAGCCCAGAGGATTCTGAGAAGGGAACACCCCACATTTCAGCAACTGTTGATATTCAGTTTGTCTGGAGCAGAATAGAAGGGAAGAATGCATCTAGGGGAAATAGTAGAGTACAAGAGTAGAGAGATCAACACGGTCCAGGTTATAAAGCATTATTGTTTTGTAATAACCAGTTTGGGCCTTCTGGGCAAGTATGAACAGGAGTGATGTGATGTGAGTTGCAGTTTTCAGAAAGATCGCTCAGGCTGCAGTGTGGAGAAGGGTTAGAATAGTGCAAGATCAGAGGCAGTGCAAGTGCTTAAGGGGCTTTTCTTTTTTTTTTTTTTTAAGATTTTATTTATTTATTTGACAGAGGGAGACACACTGAGAGAGGGAACACAAGCAGGGGGAGTGGGAGAGGGAGAAGCAGGCCTCCCGCTGAGCAGGGAGCCCGATGCGGGGCTCGATCCCAGGACCCTGGGACCATGACCTGAGCCAAAGGCAGACGCTTAACGACTGAGCCACCCAGGCGCCCTGGTTAAGGGGCTTTTCTAATAATCTCTGCAGGAGATGCTGCCGGTGGTCCTTACTGAGGGAGTAGCTGTGGGGCTAGAGAGAAGTAAGTGGAGTGAGAGTTATTAAGGGGGTAGAATTGACTGGACTGAGTCGTAGATGAGGTGTGGAAGAGTCCAGGATTAGCCCAGTTGTGTGGTTTAGGCACCAGGTGCATAATAATGCTGCCTGCAGAGGATGGGAATGTAGAGAGACAAGGAACAAGTCTGGGGAGAGTAGGGCAGAGGGCAGTGTGGGAATTTGGAGTCAGGTGTTTGGGATCCCTTAGACATCCAAGTGGACATGCTGAACAGGTAGTTGGTCTAGATTTCAGGACTGTGATCTTGGCTAACGATGTAGTTTTTGGAAAGCCAGAAAGGATCTTGAAAATGGCCTACTCGAACCCCTTTTTATTTTTTTAATTTATTTTTATTTTTTATTTTATTGATTGATTTTTACTTAATAGATCACTGATTTTATTATAAAAGGATAGAACTCAGGCACAGCCTGATGAAAGGGATGCATAGGGCAGGGCCTGGGTGAAGGGCAGGGGGGAGCTTTCCACTTCCTCTCCAGGCATACTACTCTCCCTCATCCCAGCGTGTTCACCAACCCAGAAGCTACACCCCTTAATTTTTATAAGTGAGAAAATTCAGGTTTAATCTACAAGGTGCCTTGTCTTCCTCTGCAGGAGACAGGGAGAGAAAGAGGATGTGAACCCAGGGGCTCCTGATGAGCCAGATGTGTTTCCTGTGTAGCAGAGTTCTCCTTGTCCTGCTAAACAGTGAGGTTCTCCCAATAGGATTCATAATAATAACGATGGTAATTCGCCAACTTTTATTAACTTTCTACTGTGTAAATATTTCCCAGGCAATAGAAATACAGCGATGACAAGACAGATCTTGCTCTAACCCTCATGGACTCCTGGAGTTTAGTGGGAAAGCAGATGTTAAGTTAAATAATACAGTTGTCACAAGAGTGCGTGTGTTGTGCCGGAAGTCAGTGCCCGGAGCAGCGCCTTGGCGCAGGAAGGAGCACTACTTGCTTATGGAACTGACAGATGTTCAGTGTGTGGAATGGAGGAAGCAGTTTGGAGGATGGCGGGCATGAGCTTCAAGTATCGTCTGGGTATTCTGACCACTAATGAAATAGTGGAAAGCTTTCGCGGACAGATCAGGCGGGAGTTGATAGTTTGGGGGAACATGTCACCTCCTTCTATTCTTTTTTTTAAAGATTTTATTTATTTATTTATTTTTGAGAGAGAGAGAGATCACAAGTAGGCAGAGCGGCAGGCAGAGGGAGAAGCAAGCTCCCTGCTGAGCAGGGAAGTGAGATGTGGGACTCAGTCCCAGAACCCTGGGATCATGACCTGAGCTGAAGGCAGACGCTTCACCGACTGAGCCACCCAGATGCCCCCACCCCTACTTCTAAGGATGATCCTAACCTGATAGCTAGAACCGTAGAAATGTGCGCTCTGCTATCCTCCAGCTCTTCCAACAGATTGGTGCCATTTCCAGGAGCATTGGGAATGGGGTTTGTTGCAACTGAAAACACAAACATGTATGGGAAGGGACAGCAGAATATAATCAAAAAGGCAGAAAATTGAAGAATTTTGCATGGTATGTGTGTTATCTGTTGCTGCATAACAAATTCTCATAAAATGTAGCAGCTGAAAACAAAAAACATTTATTATTTCATGGCTTCTGTGGTCAGGAATCTGGGTGTGGCTTAGCTTGGTACTTCTGGCTTAAGTCTCTCATGAGATTTCGGTCAACTACTGGCCAGGCCTGCAGTCATGTGAAGGCTTGGACTGGGGCTGGAGAATGTGCTTCCAAGCTCATTCAAATGGTATGTGGCAGGCCCGCGTCCCTCCCTGTGTGGCTTACCTCCCAGTACCCCTTACACCATGACAGCTGGCTTCCCCCAGGGGTAGCAGTCCAAGACAGAGCAGCACCCCAGTTAGAAGCCACATTTTTTTTAAGTAAACTCTACGCCCAATGTGGGGCCTGAACTCGCAACCCTGAGACCAAGAGCCACACGCACGCTCCACTGACTGAGCCAGCCAACCCCAGAAGCCACTCTTTTTTATAGTATAATTTAAAACGTGACATTCTGGGGCACCTGGGTGGCTCAGTCAGTTAAGCGTCCAACTCTTAGTTTTGGCTCCAGTCATGATCTTGGGGTCGTGAGATCCAGCCCCACTTCCAGCTCCCCTCTCAGCACAGAGTCTGCTTGAGGATTCGCTCTCTCTGCCAGTCAGACAACTTTCTCCTTCTTATATAGTTATTTTTTGTGATTTCAGTCATGCCCTGATAGCTATCTAGAAAGAAGGTGAAAAAGAAGGGAATTCCTATCAATCTGGCCTTTCAAATTCTGTGTAGAAACCAGCATTCTCCATCAAGTGTCTATAATGTGATATTTTTATATAAGGAAAAATTGAGAAATTTGCACCTCCAAACATTTTTATGTGAGTATTTCTGTGCAGTTACACATATATACTGACACAGGCACGAATGAAGACTTTTGTCTTTATTTTACTAAGAATATTTTGTTCTGATTTCACAGAATTCAGCTTAATGGAAGCATAAATTCAGGTAGGATGTTTAGGGACTTGGCTTCTCAGTTTTCTACTGTTCAAATCAGACTTTCCAAAGTTAAATAATTTTCTGTGTAGTCTTTTGTTTTTTGGTTGTTGGTTTTTATTTCACCCTCCAACTGTTGTTTGCTCATAATCCCTACAAAGAGTGGATGTCTTCTTACCTTTATTTATTTAAAATAATAGTTTCTAAACATCATTCACAGAGTCAACACTGTACTTAATTAAAAGGGCGTTTTTCTCATTGTTTTGTTGTATTTTTAACAAAGTTATTACATCCATCTGGCTCTCTAATTTTGAAAAAAAAGCACACAAGTAGGCATTTGAAAAATGTAGCCATTGGATCAAAAGCAGGTAGAGGGTATAGCCATACAATAGCATATTATTTGGCAATAAAAGAATAAAGTCCTGGGGCACCTGGGTGGCTCAGCTGGTTAAGCATTGAATTCTTGATTTTGGCTCTGGTCATGATCTCAGGGTCGTGAGATCAAGCCCTGTGTCCCACTCTGGGCTGGGCGTGGAATCTGCTTAGGATTCTCTCCCTCTCCCTCTGCCCCTTTCCCTTCCTCCCGCGTGACACTCTCTAAAAAAAAAAAAGAATAAAGTACTAACATGTGCTACAACATGAAAACTTTACACTAAGTCGAACTAGTCACAAAAGGCCATATGTTATATGTTTCCATTTAATATGAAATGTCCCAGGTAGGCAATTTCATAGAGACAGAAGGTAGATCAGTGGCTACCTAGAGCAGGGGACGTTGGGGGAAATAAAGAGACTGGTGGTAGGCAGTACAGGGTTTCTTTTTTGGGTAATGAAAACTTTGTAAAATTGATTGTGGTGTTGGTTACACAGCACTGACTCCACTAAAGCCATTGAACTGTACAGACACGTGAAGTGGTGGATTGTATCTTAGGTGAATTATAGCTCAGTGAAACAGTTTTGAAGAAAGTGGTCGTTGGTTTGGTGATAGGAAGAAACAGTTGGGGTATAGTCTTTTGTCTCTGCAAAATTTAAAGATTACTGGCATAATGGAATGCAACATAACATCAATTTTTTTTGTGAACTGCAATGAATTCAGCATGTTCCTCTGTGTTTTTCTTTTGACTCTTGAAGGTTCGAATTAACTCCTGGTTTTCTAAATTTTTCTTTCTCATATAATTCCACTAATGCAAAGAGAATCTGATGTCAGTAGCTTTACGAGAATCACAGAATATTAAGGAGGGGGAAGGGAGGCTTAAAGGAAAATTTAGCAATCTGGTTTCCTTTGGGTATTTAGGTCCTCTCTCTTCTTCCACAAATAGGCACTATTTTTAGTGTTGAATTTAAATGCATACCTTTATATTTGTTAGAGAAATAAAATATGTGTAATTTCAGTTTATAAGATCGTTTCTTATAGCCCCATTAAATATGATAATTTTATTTATCCTAGAGAACCAAGGAATATTTTATATTTGATAGCTGGTGAATTCAATGTGCTTGGAATGAACTGAAAAATATCGTAAAATTTAGCCATTTTGAGATTAGCAGTGTACTTCTAAAGGAAAAACAACATATTAATTGCATTTAAACTTTGGTGGTGCTTAAAATTAAAAAAAAAAAAAAAACTTTGGTGCTTGTCTGTAGACCTTGATTGACAATTCTGAAAATTGCATAATTAAATGCATGCTTAGGGAAATCTCTTCATATTTTTAGTTTTTAATAAAATGAGTTAAAGTATAAAATGTCTAAGCAAACTTCTAAGAGGAAAATTAGGGAATCCAATCCAGCTAGTTAACATATTACACATAATTTAGAGTCTCAATTCCAGCAATATTTATGTGTGCTAATTGTGCCTTGAATATGAATTGAAAACAGCCTGGAGCAAATTCTAGAAAGTGGTGGAACTTGCGGGAATAGCTGTGATAGGTAGGGTGTAACTTAGACCTGCTCAAGGGATCACCTGCTTTTGCAACCTGAGTCAGTGGATGTGGAGACTGGCCTTTAACAGCCCATGGGAGCACCATGGGCATGAGTCTGTCATATTACCCTTGAGTTTCTTGAAATGCTTTTTCACATCCACTGTGTATTTGTAAAAATCTAAATACTGAGTTCAGGACATTCAGACAGTTTGTATCCTAATTAAGTGAGTCTTTTATATGAAAGGAGAAAAGAAATAATGGTCTTTGAGCTCAAGGCTGGCTGGCTAGAGGCAGCAACGCATGAATACGGAGTTAGGCTTGTCAATCTAGATGGTGGTTACGCTGGGCTCAGTAAAATTTCTGATGAGTAATTAGAGCTCTGCTTCTTCAAGAGTTCAGCAAAGCACACACGCTGTCAAAAGGGCTCCTCCCACTCAGGAGATGTGTCCTTCCCAGGGCGCCTGGGTGGTTCAGTCGTTGAGCGCCTGCCTTCGGCTCAGGTCATGGTCCCAGGGTCCTGGGATCAAGCCCCGTGTCGGGCTCCCTGCTCGGCGGGAAGCCTGCTTCTCCCTCTCCCACTCCCTCTGCTTGTGTTCCTGCTCTCGCTGTCTCTGTCTCTGTCAAATAAATAAATAAAATCTTAAAAAAAAAAAAAAAAGAGATGTGTCCTTTCCTTCTTGGCATCTACCTGAGGGGAAAATAAGAATATTCTTTTGAAGGTTACACGGTGCTGTCCTTCCACATCTCTAATGGCACATTGCCCCTGAAGCACTGAAAACATACGCGATTTAGCGGGTGCAGGGAGTGCGCTTTCAGCCTTGTTTGAGTTCTGTCCCTCCCAACGTCCTGAAGCATTAAGTGATTTTCAAGAAGCTGCCTAAAATAAAGTCCCGAGGCTGTTTTTATGACGTCCCATCCCTGTATCGATGCTGAAATCACCTGCCAGACACTCAGTCGAGAGACCAGCACTGCCACTTTGAGTGCGTGCCTACTAAGCACTGGGTGTCCGTGACACGTTACTGTATGTCATCCTTAGCCATGCATTTATGAGGAGTCGGGTCACGTCCTGTAGGTCCCCAGGGCAGCTGGACTGCGGCCCCAGCTCCCAACCACAGCCCTGCGCTGCTCCCTCTGAACGCAGAGGAATGTGCTGGGTGGGGCGATGGTAATTGTGCCCTGATTACATAAGGAATCCCTTTGACCCCAGGTCAGGTCATAAGGAAGTTGGCTCATTTTCAGATTTATCTCACAACGCTTGTGTCTAGTGTTGAGGAAAAGGAAGGAATACTTCCCTTTTTCCACTTAAATGTGCTTAGCCAGTGAGCAAAGATATTTAAATATGAGCACTCTACTCTCCACATTTATGGCACTCCCCAGAACCTTGCAGTGAGGAAATGTGGAAGGAAAAAGGAGTGAAGCACAGAGGGTCTGCCATCGGAGCCACATAAACCATTATTAAAAAGTATTTCTTTAAAAAAAAAAAAATTATTTATTTTAGAGAGAGAGTGTGTGCGAGTGGTGGGGAGGGGCAGAGGGAGAGAGAGAGAAGCAGACTCCATGTGAGCAGGGAGCCCGACCTGGGGGCTCGATATCACGACCCTGAGATCATCACCTGAGCCGAAACCAAGAGTCCACCAATCAACTGACTGAGCCACCCAGGCACCCCTAAAAATTACTTTTTTTTTTTTTTTAAGATTTTATTTATTTATTTGACAGAGAGATAGAGAGCACAAGTAGGCAGAGAGGCAGGCAGAGGGAGAGGGAGAAGCAGACTCCACTGAGCAGGGAGCCCGATGCGGGGCTCGATCCCAGGACCCTGGGATCATGACCTGAGCCGAAGGCAGCCGCTTAACCGACCGAGCCACCCAGGCGCCCCCCTAAAAATTACTTCTGATCCATCTTCCAAAATTATGGCCAAGGTATGCATCAGCATAAACAAGTCAGGTGGTTTGAGGAATTCAGCTATGTAATGGCTCCAAGAATCATAACATGAAATCACAAAAATGAAGGCTTTTTTCCCCTTTTATTATTTTAATATTGAAGTAAAACACGTATAACATAAATTTGCTATTTTAAGTGTGCAGTTCAGGACCATTAATTACATTCATAATGTTGTGTAACCATCACCACTGTTTCCAAAATTTTTATTACTCTAAGCAGAGACTCTGTAAGCATTAAGCAATAGCTCTGTGTCCTTCCTCTCCCAGTCCCTGGTAACCTTAGTTCTGCTTTCTGTCATATGAATTTTCCTGTTGTAGATAATTCATCTAAGTAGAGTCATATAATCTTTTGGTTTTTTGTGACTGGCTTCTTTCACTTAGCATAATGTTTTCAAGTTCGCCCATGTTGCAGCATGTATATACCACGTTTTGTATATCTGTTCATCTGCCGATGAATATCCCTTCAACTTTTGACTAATGTGAATAATGCTGTGGGGCACCTGGGTGACTCAGTCGGTTGAGTGTCCGACTCTTGATTTCGGCTCAGGTCATGATCTTGCTGCGCACTCAGCAGGGAGTCTGCTTGTCCCTCTCCCTCTGCTCCCCCCTCCCCCCCCCCCCCGCTTGCTCAAACTCTGTCTCTAAAATAAATAAATAAAAATCTTTTAAAAAATGTGAATAATGCTGCTGTGAACATTGGCATATATATATCTGTTAGAGTGCCTCTGTACCTAGAAATATACCTATTTTGTGTATATACCTAGAAATGGAATTGCAGGATCATATGGTAATTCAAATTTAACGTTTTGAGGAATTGCTAAACTGTGTCCCACAGCGGCTGTACCATTGTACATTCCTATCAGCAATTCACAGGGGTTCCAGTTTGTCCACATCATCACTTACTGTCCGTTTGTCCGATGATTGCCATTGTTCTGTGTCCATCTCAGCCTACAGATAGCGATGACATGGGCTAGAAATGCCAGGGACACTTACCTGAGCCTGTATTACTTGAGGTGACCCCCACAGACATTTCCCTGAACAGAGCCAATGCTGTGGCTGGACAGACCCTTGTGGTTCTTACTATGATTACAAGGCACACCTCAGTAACAACCATAAGTGAACTTTGAAAAAAACGAGGTTTATAATTTACAAGTTCTAGAGGGTACATTGCATGCCCAAGGCCACACAACAACATCACCTGTCGAAAAAGAGAGGGAGAGCAGACTGGGGTTCTGCCTTTATTGGGTCAAGGTCATTGAGAACCGAGGACTTTGTGGGTGAATTTAAAACAGAAGAGCAGGAAATAAAGCACACAAAGGGAGAAGGGGTTGGTCAAATGGTGAGTTATCTAGGTCAACCAGGGCTTTGTGAAAAGGGGAACTACATGGGTGGGGTGGCCTGGCCCTTCATCTAGTTATGTCGTTGGCAGCATGTTTATTCCAGACATTATATCCAAAAAGCAAATGGTCAGGCTTACACTACACCCATAAAAAGGGGTATAAACTGGTATCTCATTGTGGATTTGATGTGCATTTCCCTAATGGCTGGTGACGTTCAGCATCTTTTCATGTGCTTATTGGCCATTTTTATATCTTCTTTAGTGATATGTCAGTTCAAGTCCTTTGCTCAGTTCAGTTGGGTTGTTTGTTTCATTATTGTTTATTTATAGGAGTTCTTTATGTATTCTAGGTATTAATCCCTTATCAGATTTATGATTTGAAGATATTTTCTTCCATTCTGTGGATTGTCTTTTCACTCACATCATTGTGTCCTATGATGCAGAATGTTTTTAATTTATATAAAGTCCAGTTTATGTAGTTTTTTCTTTCATTTGCTGTGCTTTTGATGCCATTTTCAAGAAATCATCAGTGTGAAGAAGATAATGCCCCAGTGTTTTCTTCTGAGAGTTTTATTGTTTTAGCTCTTACATTTAGGTCTTTGATCCATTTTTTTTATTAGAGAGAGAGAGTGAGTGCGAGTGGGGAGAGGGCCAGAAGCAGAGAGAATCTTAAGCAGGCTCCATGCTCAGCGCGGAGCTGACTTGGGGCTCCATCTCACGACCCTGAGATTATAACCTGAGCTGAAATCAAGAGTTAGTTGCTCAACCGAGCCGCCCAGGTGCCTCAATTTTTGATCCATTTTGAGTTCGTTTTTGTATATGGTATTAGCTAAGGGTCCAAGTTCATTCTTTTACATGAAGATATCCAGTTGCCCCAGCACTCTTTGTTGAAAACACTGTCCTTTTCACATTGAGTAGCCATAGCACCCTTGTCAAAAATTAACTATGCATATCAGCGTTTATTCTTGGGTTCTCAATTCTGTATCATTGGTCTGTATGTAATAGGTCTATCCTTATGTCAGTACTACAGTGTGTTTTTCCTGTAACTTTATAGTAAGTTTTGAAATCTGGAAGTATGAGTCCTCGAATTTTCTTCCTTTTCAGGATGATTTTGGCTATTCTGGGTCCCTTGAAATTTTTGGCAGAAAACACTATTGGGATTTGATTGGGATTGCACTGTATCTGTAAATTGTTTGGGCAGAATTGTCATATTGTCCTTCTGGCCCTTCCCCTGCTCGTACTCTCTCTCAAATAAACTAAAAAAAAAAAAAGAAGAAGAGGAATAATTCTTTTTTTGTGTGTCTGGGTTTTGATAATTTGACTATAATGTGTCTAAATGTGGCTGTCCTTGCGTTTATTGTGCTTGGAGTTTGTTGAGCTTCTTGTATGTGTAGGTTCGTGTTTTTTATGAAATTTGAGATGTTTTCAGCTATTACTTCTTCAAATATACTTTCAGGTTCACTGATTCCTTTTTCTGCTTGCTTAAATCTGCTGTTGAATTCCTCTAGTGAATTTTTCATTTCAGTCACTGTATTTTTTAGCTCCCGAAATTTTAATTTCTGTTTATAATTTCTCTCTCTTTATTCATATTCTCATTTTATTCCTACTTGTTTTCTTGATTTCCTTTAGTTCTTTGTCCATGGTTTCCATTAGCTCTTTGAGCATATTTAAATTTAAATTATTTTTCTAATCCAGTGTCTAATCCTGGGCTTCCATGGGGTTGTTTTCTATCAGTTTATTTATTTCCTCTGAATGGCAGACTCAGCACTGAACACAGAGCCCGATGCAGGGCTCGTTCTCACGACCCTGAGATCATGACCTGAGCCGAAACCAAGAGTTAGGTGCTTAACTGATTGAGCCATCCAGGTACCCCTCAGGGCCTTTAAATTTTAGGTTTTACAATAGCAAGACTTATGCCCAAAGGCTGGAATTAAGTCGAACAGCTCTGAAGAATATTATTTCATATTTTTGTAGGTTATGAGCTTTTTAATTAAGGATGCTGGTTCGTTTTTTTTTTTTTAAGATTTTATTTATTTATTTGTCAGAGAGAGCACAAGCAGGGGGAGCAGCAGAGGCAGAGGGAGAAACAGGCTTCCTGCTGAGCAAGGAGCCTGATACAGGACTTCATCACAGGACCCTGGGATCATGACCTAAGTCGAAGGCAGACGCTTAACTGACTGAGCCACCCAGGCGTCCCACCGATGCTGTTAAGAAACATCAACTCATTGGGGTGTATGCGTGGCTCAGTTGGTTGAGCTTCCATCTCTTGATTTCAGCTCACGTCATGATCTTACTGTCCTGGGTCAAGTTCTACACCAGGCTCCACACTCAGTGGAGAGTCTGCTTGAGGTTTATCTCTCTGCCCCTCCCCCTGCTCACGTGTGTGCACACACTCTCTCTCTAAAATAAATAAATCTTAAAAGAAAAAAAGAAACATCAAATCATTAACATTTGGGAAGTGATATTCTGTTTAAAAGATGGAAGGCAGGGGCGCCTGGGTGGCTCAATGGGTTAAGCGTTGGACTCTTGATTTCGGTTCAGGTCATGATCTCAAGGTTGTGAGACCGAGAGCCCCATGTTGGGCTCTGTGCAGGGCATGGGGCCTGCTTTGGATGACCTCTGCTCCTCCTCCCGCTCATGTGCACTTGCACGAGTGTGCATGCTCTCTCTCTCAAAAAAAAAAAAAAAAAAAGATGTAAGGGGTGGGGAGTATAAATATTGAAGCCTTATAAGAATACAGCAATTGAGATGAGTTAAAAGCCCATAGAGTTCTAGCAGAATACTTTGGAGATTCCTCAAAAAGTTAAACATGGAATTACCACTTAATCCAGCAGTTCCACTTCTAGATATATACCCAAAGTCATTGAAAGCCAGGACTCAAACAGATAGTTGTACACCAGTAGTCTTAGCAATATTATTCACGGTAGCCAAAAGGTGTTAACAAACTGTCTGTTGACAAATGGGTAAACAAAGTGTGTTCTATATGTATATATACATGTGTGTGTCTGTGTGTATTTCTGTTTGGGATGATGAAAAAGTTATGAAATGGATGGTGGTGATGGTTGCACAACATTGTGAATATAATTAATGTCAGTGAATTGTACACTTCAAAATGATTAAAATATTAGTTTTATGTTGTATAGAAAAAAGAAATCACCCAAAAAAATTCATAGAGCATCAGACTCAGGGACATATAGAGCTAATTTGATTACAGCTGGCTGAGTTTTTGTTGTTTTTTGTTTGTTTTGTTTTTAAGATTTTACTTATTTCTTTTAGAGAGAGAGAGAACACGAGTGGGAGGGTCAGAGGGAGAGAGAGAATCTCAAGCAGACTCTGCCCAGTGTGGAGACCCACGCAGGACTCAGTCTCACGACCCTGAGATCATGACCCAAGCCAAAACCAAGAGTCAGACGCTCAACCAACTGCACCATCTAGGCACCCCTTAGTTGGCTGGGTTTTAAAACAGAATTTTTTCTTCAGCATTAATTGAGCACTTGCTGTTTGCCAGCCACTGCAATACATGCTTTCTATGGAGTATCTCATTTAATCTTCTTTACAGTCTTATTAAGTAGGTAATACAATTAGCTTCAATTTTTTGATGAAGGGGGCGCCTGGGTGGCTCAGTCTTTAAGTGTCTGCCTTCAGCTCAGGTCATGATCCCAGGGTCCTGGGATCGAGCCCCGCATCAGGCTCCCTGCTCTGCAGGAAACCTGCTTCTCCCTCTCCCACTCCCCCTGCTTGTGTTCCCTCTCTCGCTGTGTCTCTCTCTGTCAAATAAATAAATAAAATCTTCAAAAAAAATTTATAGATGAGGATTCTGAAGCACAGAGAGATTAAGTAACTTGCCCAATATCATATTACTAATAAGCGACATTCTCTGGATTTGATCCCAGGTGTTCTGACTTTAGACTGCCCTAAATGTTACACCATGCTATCTCACTTTTGCTGATTTTTTAAAAAGATTTATTTATTTATTTTAGAGGGGAGGTGGGGTCAAGCAGACTCCACGCCGAGTGGAGCTTGATCTCATGACCCTGAGATCATGACCTGAGCCAGAAACCAAGAGTCAGACACTTAACACACTGAGCCACCCAAGTGCCCTCACTTTTGCTGAATTTTAAAGTGTGTTTAAAGGAATTCTTTTTCATGTTTGAGTTACCATAATTTGCCACAGAACGATTATTGCACGTGCCTCTCCAGACTTCTTCAGAACAATACCTGCCTACCGACCTCTGCAAGACGAGAACTCAGAGAAAAAGGAGGAATGGTTCACTCTGAAGGGAAGTGTTGGAGTGTGGTTTGTGTTAACAATTGTCTCTGGATGCTGGTGGAACTCTCCCTTGGGTTCCTTATCTGATCTCGCATCAGTGTAGTGAGCACTTCAACACAGGTCAAGGAAAGTATTTTTATAAAATCAGTGAATCTTAGATTTTTTTTCCTAATACCTTTCTTCAAAAACGTAGTGCTCTTATTTAAAAGAAGAGAGGCTGTGGAATTGTGGATAAATGGAAGTGCCTACTACTTTCTTTCTGATTTAAATGTAATTTCTTAGGAGAGTTCATGTGATTAAAAAGGCAATGTACCCGGGCACCTGGGTGGCTCAGTTGGTTGGGCGACTGCCTTCGGCTCGGGTCATGATCCTGGAGTCCCGGGATCGAGTCCCGCATCGGGCTCCCTGCTTGGCGGGGAGTCTGCTTCTCCCTCTGACCCTCCCCCCTCTCATGTGCTCTCTCTCATTCTCTCTCTCTCAAATAAATAAATAAAAAATCTTTAAAAAAAAAAAAAAGGCAATGTACCCATGTAACAGATGGGAAAATTAAGGATTAAAGAGACTGACTTCCCCAGTCCTACAACAAGGAAGCAGTCGATTTAGGGTTCAAACCCAGACAGCCTGACTCCAGAGCCCATGCTGTCATGTAATCTCTTTGATGAATTTCAAGTGCTTCATCTACAATTTCTAATACCCACTTTATAATGCTGCGGAGAGAATCAAGGAACATAGAGTATATGGCTTATAGTATACTCCGAAGTGTTTGAGTACCTGCTGAACGTCAGCACTGTGCTCAGGGCTGAGGTTACGGTGCTGTAGCATACACTTGCTCAGCATACATCTGCTCTGGGTACACATGCTCTGTTCTGCATACACCCTCTCTGCATACACCTGCTCTGCGTACACCCGCTCTGCGTACACCTGCTTTGGGTACACCTGCTCTGTGTACACCTGCTCTGTGTAACCTGTTCTGCATACACCCACTCTGCATACACCCGCTCTGCATACACCCGCTCTGCATACAGCTGCTCTGCATACACTCGTTCTGCGTACACCCACTCTGCATACACCCGCCCTGTGTATACCCGCCCTGTGTACACCTGCTCTGTGTACACCTGCTCTGCATACACCTGCTCTGCATACACCCGCTCTGCATACAGCTGCTCTGCATACACCCACTCTGCGTATACCCACTCTGCGTACACTTGCTCTGTGTACACCTGTTCTGCGTATACCCGCTCTGGGTACACCCGCTCTGTGTACACCTGCTCTGCGTACACCCGCTCTGCGTACACCTGCTCTGTAAACCTGACAGTGCAGGCAGAGGGAGCAGCATGAACAGAGCAGCTTGTTCTCTTAAAACCACACAATCCTGCATATAAGATAGTGTCCTTTTACTCTGAGTAGTAGTGTGTAGAATTTGAAATGTATTAGGCCTTTAAATAACCCTTTTCCCGTCCCCAAACGTCCCTAGCTTAGCTTATGTCATCACTGTGAACATTTTATCCTAAGCATCATCACTGCTGCGACCTTTACCTTGGCCTCGATGTCTTCTGCGTAGCATCCTGCTAATTCCCATTTTGTCCCTGGTAAGTTTCACTCTCCTGAGTAATTACCACCTAAGGTACCAAGTGTGGGGTTTTGCCTTGTACCTAAGCTCATCATTCTCCATGTCACACAGAGGTGTATTTACAGATGACAGACCAATAGTAGATTAAGTAATGGAGAATAATATGAATAATGTCAGGGTACATTCCTAAAGTTTTCAGGTAAAGAATATTACTATATTCTCCCACAATATGTCTCTTAACCACTACCAGAGACAGATTCCAAGTTGAATAAAAAATTATGTGTCAAAAGACAAATACCATATGATTTCACTCATATGTGGAATTTCAGAAACAAAACAAATGAACAAAGAAAAAAAAGGCAACAAAAAAATAGACTCTTAATTATAGAGAACAAAGTGGTGGTTACCAGAGGGGAGGGGCTGGGAGGATGGGGGAAGTAGGTGAAAGGAATTAAGAGTACACTTATCTTGATGAACACTGAGTAATGTAGAGAGTTGCTAATCACTATATCGTACACTTGAAACTAATATGACACTGTACGTTAATTATACTGGAATTAAAATAAAAAATTGTGTGTCAAGGGGCACCTGGGTGTCTCAGTCACTTAAGTGTCTGACTTTTGATCTTGGCTCAGGTCATGATCTCAGGTCATGAGATCAAGCCCCACGGGGCTCTGCACTGGGCATGGAGCCTGCTTGGAATTCTCTCTTCCCCTCTCCCTCTGAACCTCACCCACTCCCAGTCACACTCTCTCTCTGGAAAAAAAAAAAAAATTATGTGTCAAAATGGACAGAATTCAGGTGGTATGATACATTGAATAAAATCTCTCAATCAAGGTAATTCATTTCTGACAGAAGATAGTTACAAATAATTTTTAAAAATAAAACCTAGTAGGTGCAAGTAAACACTGATGTTGATTTTAGAGCATGATGAAGTTGACAGGTGTTAAGTTATGGTCTATGAATTTGTCACCATCTGTATATAAATAGTATCACCAGATTGCTTAATGTGGAATTCTAACTCTAACTCATTTGACTTTCACAGATGAAAGTAAATAGAATTTTATATTCCTGTATAAATTCATATCTGGCCCAAAAAAAAGGTTTCATTTAAATTGAGTAAGACTTTGTAGCAAAGATGAAATTACGTGTTGTACAGTATATGTTTTTATTTGGCTTTCATTCTTAACGATAAATATCTTTACCAGAAAACTTTTGTGTGTCAGAAGGAATTTTTGTACTAATTGTGATACATTATTACACTCCTTTTTTTTTTTTTTTTTAAAGATTTATCTGAGAGAGAGAGAATGAGATAGAGAGAGCATGAGAGGGGGGAGGGTCAGAGGGAGAAGCAGACTCCCTGCTGAGCAGGGAGCCCAATGCGGGACTCGGTCCCGGGACTCCAGGATCATGACCTGAGCTGAGGGCAATCGCTTAACCAACTGAGCCACCCAGACGCCCTACACTTATTTTTTCAAGAAAACTTTTGTTAAGTTCATGTGGTGTCAAAATTATTTTGAAATCCAACATGTTCATCCCATTCTCTCTGGGCCTGCAATGTTTCTGCCAAGAAATCCACAAATACCTTTCCAGGGGTTCCCTGGAATGTGAGGGATATTTTTTTCTTTTCCTGTCTTCTTAAAAATTATTGTTATTTTGTATTTTCTACATAGTTTATCAGTGTTATTACAGGAGCACTGGGAGCTGGAAACCTCTCCTGAGACTTTTGGTAACCTCTACTCAAACTCATGACCCCAAGATCAAGAGTTGCATGCTCTTCCAACTGAGCCAGCCAGGCACCCTCTCTTGCTGTTTTAAAAATACTCTATTTCTTTGATTTTAGATAGCTTTATTATAACGTGTCTTAGAGAAGATCTTTTTAGGTTGATAATTTTGGGGAACCTATAAACTTCATGAACGTGGATGTCCAAATCTTCCTCCATATTTGGAGATTCTTAGTCATTATTTCTTTAAGTTAGTTTTCTGCTCTCTTTTCCTTCTGGGACTCCAGTAATGCATAGGTTGTTTCTGTTCATGGTATCACACAATTCATGTAAGGTTTCTTCATTCTTTTTCATTCTTTTTTCTTTTTGCTCTTCTGACCAGATAATTTCAAATGACATCTTTAAGTTCACTGATTCCTTCTTGTGCTTGGTTGAGTCTGCTGTTGGAGCTCTCTGTTGAATTTCTCATTTCAATATATTCAACTCTAGGATTTCTGCTTGATTTTTAAAGATTTTTATTTATTTATTTAACAGAGATAGAGAGCACAAGTAGGCAGAGTGGCAGACAGAGGGAGAGGGAGAAGCAGGCTCTCCGCCGAGCAGGGAGCCCGATGCGGGGCTCGATCCCAGGACCCTGGGATCATGACCTGAGCCGAAGGCAGCCGCTTAACCGACTGAGCCACTCAGGCACCCCTCTGCTTGATTTTTATCATGGTTTCTATTTCTTTGCTAAACTTCTCATTTTGTTCATATGTTATTTTCCTAATTTTGTTTGTCTATCTGTGTTATGTTCATTAAATTTCTTTAAGAAGATTATTCTGAATTCTTTGTCAAGTGGTTCATAGATCTCCATTTTTGTAGGGCCTTTTATTGAATCTTTGTAAGTTTCCTCTGGTTGTGTCATGTTTTCTTGATTATTTATGATCCTTGTGGACTTATGTTGGTGTCTGCACATCTAAAAAAGCAGTCTTTACAGAATGGCTTCAACAGGGAAACCCTTCACTACTCAGCCTGTCCAGAGATTCTGGGTGGGCCAGCTAGTGGTGACCATGAGCAGGCTTGATGCTGGAGTCCTCAGGTGGGCAAATCTGCTGACTGGGTCCACTGGGGTGGGCCTGGTGCTTGAGTCTATGTGGGTGGGCCTTGGATCCTGGGTCCTTTGGGATGGATGAGGTACCAGGCACCGCACCATTAGGGTGGTGGACCTAACACCTTAGTCCGTGAGAGCCACCCTGGCTCTGATGTTGGCTGGGAGCCTGTGTCCATGGGACCCAGCCTGGAACCTGAGTCAGCTGGGGGGTTGCCTGGAGCTAGGGTGATCCTGGAGCCTGGGTCCATGGAAGCTGGCCTAGAGGCTGGTGTCACAGTGGCCAGCCTGGTTACATTTCTTAAATCACTCTGGAGACTTTGAATGTTTGAGATGGTCAGATCTAGGAGGAATCTGAGGTCTTACCTGGCCAATCCCTTCATTTTAAAGATAAGGAACTACAGTATAGAAAATAAATATCTAATCTAAGTCACTTGGAAAAATGACAGAAGTGATGTCTCTTGCTCCTATTCCAGTGCTCTTTGATTTATACTACTCTGTCCCAGCAAGGAATATTATCTTAAGAGGTAAGTTTTGTAATTAAGTTATCTCTGAAACTCATGATCTTCAACCCCAATAAATAATCCTTTTGTGGTATAAGTCTTTCAAGTTTCCCTGACCTCTTAACCCATTTGGAATGACACATGTGAGCCTAATCATATTTTCCATTCCCTCCCTACACTTGGCAATTAAACTACTATATTCTTTCTAATTGTTTACATTAGCCTTCCATTGCTCTTGGAATCTTTAGGCTCGTATATATGCTTTTCGAACTTTTGTTGGTTTTATTTGATGACTAATATTCTGTTACAATTTCTTTTGTTGGCTACATAATTTTATTTACCAGTGTATCGCATGTTTATAAATTGTATGTATCCATAACATTAATTATTAAAGTAACTTGAAAATGGATCTAGCAGGGACATGGCCATTATGAATCTACACTAACTAACTGAGATAATCACAATCCATGTTTCCAGTTCCATTATTTGGGACCTTACCTGACCTTCTTTAGATAAGAGAGTCATAAAGCCTGTCCTTTTTCTTTACCTTTGAGAATCTTGTTCTTCTTTGGTAATATTCTTCAAGAGGTTTCTTTAACTCCCCTTTACTGAAAATGACCAATAATGATATAATTCCTACATGTTTTCAAGGAAGAAGCATGGAGTAATATTTGATAACTATGTGGGAAGAATTTAGTCAAGAGAAGTATAGAATTTGGGAGGCTGGCTTTATCACAGCCTATATGAGATTAAATGTCTTGGACATAATCGTGTGCCTGGGGAAAAGGGAAAGAAACAGTAGTTCTCTTAGTTTCTTTGGAGTTCTCTATGGAAAGCTTATCTTTCCACACTGGCACTACTACCATTTGGTTAGAGAGTTGAAAAGCAGAAGAATCATCCATGTTTTCACAGATACTCTCTGTGCAAAATGGCAGGCCATCACTAAGTCTTGTATTTCCAGATCTCAAATGATACAAAATTCATACAAGAGAATTTTCTAAATATAAGGAATCACCATAGGTGATTAATTTTAGAAATCACGGCACTTGGAATTTTCGTGCTGAAGACACTGCTGGTTATAGTTACAGGTTATAGTTACAATAATTGTGGCCCATAAATGAATCCCTGTGGATGCAGGAGTTCTGATCCAATGAAGACGAGACCTTTCAGCAATCACTGTAATACAATCTAGCACAATACAGGGCTATCTACAGTATTGAGAGGAAAGTAAGTTTACCATAGGCCCATGTTATACAGAAATACATGGATTTTGTTAGCGTTAAACATAAATAGGCATAGATGGGAAGAAAATATTCTGTTAGAATCTGTAATTGCTCAAGTCGCAGAATATTTTACTAAGGAGATGAAGAGCTGACCCACTGGCTAGAGCAGTGGGTTTGTTTAGAAGGCAGTAGAAGACAAGAGTTCGGGCACACTTTAGAGAGCTCGCAGGAGGCATCCTCCAACATGGTACGTACACTGCATTACTGAGAAGGAGCCTTCTGAGACTGATCCCCTAAATGGATGTACAGATGCAGATAGTCTATTCAATTTGAATATGCAAATTAGAGCAGATACTGAGATTTCCGTGAGGGGTGAAGTTCTAACATGTAATGATTAAATTTTTAAAATTTGGTACATCATTTCAGGAGCTTCAGGTCAAGCATTTATTCATGGATGATTGATTGATTGATTGATTTTAGAAGTTTGTGTTACTTAACTACTTATTATGAAAAAATTTTCATGACCATTAGCTCTGGCTTCTGAATTCCTGCTGCTCTCTTGGGATCCAGAAGTAGTCCTACAGTTACGAGACCAGAGTTTAAAGAGGAGGGCGTAACTTCTTTAGTCCTTTTATATGAGAGGTGCATTTACCTTCTGTGTGTTTTATTTTGAGCAAGCCAGGACTTTCTCGATTACAGCTAATCTGTTTTTTCCTTTGGTTGAATCAAGTTTGTGGTCACATTTTAACCCTCATACTTTCCTTTAGATCTCTTTTTATTAATACTCGTAATTAGAATTCTGCAAAAATAGTTCATGTGTGTGCTAACAGAGGCAGTCAGATGACAGCACAGTTTAATGAGGACAAAAACCTGTGGTTCTGGCTTTTTCCGCCCCGTGTGATTAGCTTTATTTGCAAATTTTATGGTTAACAGACATAATTATTTTAAGGTATTCCACCATGATGATACTTTATCCTAACACAGGCATTTTATTTACTTCTTAAAGGACTTTGTTCAGGAGATGCTACACCTTTGATGCGAGAAAATACACTAAGTACATCCACACATGCTGTGAGTGATGAAGAGTCCGCAGAAGTAAACGCTAACGATCAACCCGAAGCCTCAAAGCAAGTTCTTCAGTATCTGTTCTCACTTATACGAGGGGAAGTTGAGCAGTTGGATTCCAGAGCACTCCCCCTCTGCCTTCACCAGGTACTCCAGCAAACCCTTCACGTCCTGCCTCCCTACAGTTCTGGGACCGGGGTTTGGAATCATTGAAAATACAATTCTCTGTAATTGATTCTCCCCAACCTGCCATTGGGAAGCCCAGGAGGTCACCCTGGGTTAGTGGCTGGTGGGAAGTTTAGCATATGACTACTAGTGGCCACACATCGGCCTTGAATAATCCATTTGTAGTTCAGACTATCACTGACGTCCTTTATGTAGTGAATAAGCTGTGTACAAGTAAGAGTCAATGTAGCAAGCGCTTAGTAAATACCACCGAGATGTCAAAAACTATGCTAGACACTGCGGAAACAAAAATTACTTAACAGAGTATGTCCTTAAGAGAGCCACTGTGGAAAAGGAGAAGCACTTCTAGAGATAAATAATGGAAGAAGTCTGTACTAAGGGTAGACAGATATTTAAGGTTCAGCAAAAGCACAAAATGTGTGATTAACTTTGTTCTGTGAGCATCAGGGGACTCTTGAGCTGGGTTTTGCGGGGTATGTAGGCGCTCACTAGATGAACAGAGTGAGCTAGTGTGGGAAGAGATTTCAGCCCCCACAAAGGCATGGCTGAGATGGTGTTGGAAGATTAAGATAGAGAAGAGGTAGGAATTGACATTGGGTGGCTGGGGCCAGTGATCACGGCCTTCCTCATAGGGACTGGGAATTTTTAATGGTGGGAGTGCCAAATTGAATGTGAATTTTAGAAAATTAACTCTGCTGAAGACCAGGAGGGTAAATTAGGAGATGGAGAGCCTGGACACCGGGAGGCCTCTGGACAGTGGTGAGAAAGCTTTTTTACACAAAAGCTAATTCAGAAAAATAAGATATGTATGAACTGCATTTAATTTTTCCTTTAAAATGAAAATAATGAAATAATGGAGAAACTGAGACTCCCTCACCAAGCAAGTTCCTTACAGTTCTGAGGCCAGAATTTGTTTATTCCATTCAGCGCATCTGTTTTTGGAACATTGTGGCAGAAATTTGAATATAGGCTGTATATTAAATAATATTATTGCCCTAATTCCTTGAGACTGGTAATAGAATTATAGGTTTTATAGGACAGTATCCTTGTTCTTGAGAGATACATGCCCACATATTTGGGAGTGGAGTGACTGTTATTATGATATTTTCACTTATCATTACCTAGGATACTTTAGTAGGAAAAAGTGCAGAGGAGAGGAAAAGACCAAAAGAGAAACCAAATTTGGCAAAATATCAACAATTGACAGATCTAGGTGAAAGGTAAATGGCTGTTGATTTTACTCTTCTTTGAACTCTTCTGTAGAATTTCGATAAAAAGTTGAGGAAAAGGACACTTGGAGTAAAGATGGAAATAGCAAATATAGTCAAATCTTTTCAAGGAATTTATGTCACTGGGCTGTTGTTGCATGAAAGGTAAGAAGAATGCTCTTTTCTGCTGATGTACAATCCTACAGCCGAAGCAGTTCTAGTAGATCTGGATCAGGCCTGAAGATGATTTAAATTTTTTTAAGTTTATTTATTTATTTATTTTTATTTTTTGTAACCTCTACACCCCACGTGGGGCTTGAACTCATGACCCTGAGATCAAGAGTCGCATGCTGTTCCTTATTTAATTTTTTTATGTCTCAAAGTAAAATTCTCCCCACCCTCCCCACCCCTCAGGAACATATCAGAGTTGCTGAGTCCTGTAGGTCATGCTTCTTAAATATCTCAGCAATCTGTCCTCCCCTGACGGAGGAGTTTAGAGAGCATGGTGGTGGTTTAAAAGCATGGCTTTGGGATCCACTGCTAACAATCTAAGTGGCTTTCAGTTTGTTCTGTAATGTGGAGGACCAAATGGAATAATGCGTATAAAACACTTAACATAGTGCTTGGTACACAGTAACAGCCAAATAAATAGTAAGCATTATGACTGCACCCTCACTGTCACTAATTCAAGGACTGCAAGTAATTCTCAGGTGTTCTGTCATCAGGATTCTTTAGTCTTCTGTAATCCGAAACAGTCCCTGCCTTTTTTGTTGTTGTTGTTGTTGTTTTTTAACTTATATGGACACTTATGAAGAGCCCAAGAATTCTTGTAGGATGCCCCATAATTAGGATTTGTCTGGTTGTTCCTTCATGATTTGATTCAGTCTAAAACAGTTTGGACAAGGATTCTGCTTTGGTAACATTATACCTGATTTTCTCTTGAACCCACTCCAGTCTGGCTTTTGTCCCCACACTCCACTAAAATTACACTCTGAAGGGTCCTAAGTGGCTTCTGTGTCGCATGTTCGTGCAAATCCAGTGGTCAGTCTGTGCTCAGTTTTCGTCCTGCTGGGGGCGTGAGAAGCTTTGACAAGTTGAGCACATAGTCCATTTTGAAGCACTTTATTTGCCTTTGGGACCCTCTCTTCTTGGCATTCATGCCTTGCCTCACTAGCCATGCTTTCTCTGGCCCATTTGCTGAATCCTTCATATTTTACTGATTTTTGTTTAATATTTTAAAAATTTATTTGAGAGAGAGAGAGCACGAGCAGGGGGAGCGGCAGAGGGAGAGGGAGAAGCAGGCTCCCTGCTGAGTAGGAGCCCTGTGCGGGACTCGATCCCAGGACCCTGAGATCATACCTGAGCCGAAGGCAGACGCTTAGCTGACTGAACCACGCAGGCGCTCCATAAATTTTACTAATCTTTACACATTGGAGCTCTTCAGTATGCAATTCTGAACTCCAGGCTTCAATATCCAGCCTCCTCAGGTGTCTAAAAAGTACTTCAAACTTAAGATATCCAAAATCAAACTTTGCTTTTTCTCCCAAATCTTCTGCTTCCCTAGTCTTCCCCCTCTTGTTAAATGGCAGCTCCATTGCTTTAGGTGCTGAGACCAAATGCTTTGAAGTCATCTTTTATTTCCTTCCTCCCCACATCCAGTTCCAGTGAGTATGCGCTGCAGATCTACTCCCACACACACCCAGAATCTGACCCCTTTTTACCTCCTTCATGCCTCCACCCCAGTGCAGGACTCAGACCTCACCTGGATTCTTGCAGTGAACTCGTCACTTTAGAAACCCTCCTGACTCTCCCTCTCCCTTTTCGTCTTTGTCCTCTACACAGCAGTCATCATGACCCAGAGAAAATGTAAGTCAGATCCTGTCAGTCCTCTACTCAGAGCCCTCTGGTGGCTTCTCTTGTCATTCAGGGTTAAAGCTAAAATCCTTACAGGGCCTACAAGACCCTGCAATATCCATGCTGTTACCTCCTAGACCTTAATTCCGAAAACGCTCCCTCTTAGTCACTGCTTCCCAGGTCCACTTGCCTCCTGGCAGTTCCTCAGATATACAAGGATGCTCCTGCTTCAAGACCTTTGCTTCTCCTTTCTACTCTTTCAAAGCCGCTAGAGGCTGCACCAAAACAGAGGGGTAAACCCGGGAGCAGGAGGGTGTGAGATGTCAGAAATTGGGATGCTACCCAGGAGAGGGGTGAAGGGAGTCTGTAGGTGCAGGAATGTTCTAAGATGACAGCTCTGTACAAGGAGAGAGTCTCCAGTTCTGTTTGGAGCAGATCAGAGTAGTCTGGGAGAAACTTCTATATCCTTTTCCTATTTCTGAGTATTTACTGTCTCTGAATGTACTGAGGGAAGATTTATTGGTGGCGAGCTTGGAATTATATAAGTGACAAGTGCATGGAAAACTATGCCCCCCCCCAAAAAAGTGGGGGAAATGGGAAGGAAAAAGTAACTCCAGGGAAAACAAAAGGTTTTCAGGAAAGGAAAATTAATGAGTTTACTATCTAGCTTGGCTTACAGTAAGGCACACATTAAATGTTACCTATCCATTGCTACAATATAACCATATGGGGTAGGTGAGTGTGGGAGAGTGTCTGTGTGCTGTGTGTTTGCAAGGTTGGGGCTGGGGGAGCAAAAATCTCAGTCCTCATCTTCTAAAAAACCTAAAAATCCGGAAATGGCCAAAATAGGCGTAATGTTTAGGGATACAGAGGTTAAAAGAAAAAGAAACCAGAAGATCTCTGAGTGCTTGCTCCCGAAGAACGGAGAAAAGGCCAAGAGGGCAGGGCTTTATGAACACATATCATAGGACTGTTGGACTCCTTAAACCACAGACTTGCACAATTTTAATGAAAATAAGAACTGAAAGGAGATATTAATAATCCAAGCATAAGGTGAGAAAAGCATGCTGGTTACGGCGGTGGTGGGGGCTCCAGAGAGGGATGGACTGCAGTCCCCTCGAAGGAAGAATCCCTAAGACTTGGAGTGGATGGGAAAGCGGAGGAGGGAAGTCTGAGATGGCCAGGAGATCCAGGCTGGGCAAGTGGCATTCCATGAACAGAAATGAGGAATTGGAGAGGGAAAGTCCCTTGGGAACAATTGTTAGTTTTGAGGTGATAGTCCATCAGAACATGTGCTAAAGGCTGTTGGCAACATAACTGCAGTTACATCAGATATGTACTTGTATTTTCAGCTCCTGAAACTCCAAGATTCCATTTAAAAATGCTTGTTTTCGGTATGAGTAATCTTTCACACACTTAGTTAATACGACTGCAGGTTAGCTCTAAGTATATAACTGAAGTCATAAACTTGGAAGCTTTTCATATAGAAGTGGGAAGAAAACATCAAGCATGGTGCTCTGTGCTCAGTGAGTTTGTACTGAAACTGGTGTCAGACTTGGGCAGGAAATGGATCCACTGGGATCCTTGAAGCCCGTCTCCGTGACTATGGTCAAAAAATAATACATACCTTTCTACTTCCCTTTTCTGGTTCCTGGTAGGTAAAAGAAGCCTAGAAGCAGAATAACCCAAAAACTTGAAACCTTAACACTGTTGCCCTCCCAGAGTGATTTTCAACTTACTTCTTCACATGATTCTACTCTGCATCTTGCCCTTGAAGTTCAGACTCAGACTCAAAAACCATTTTCAGCACTTATTGCTATGTGCTGCCCCCCATGATAGATATGCACTCCCTCACTTAATCCTGACAGCAGCCTAGCAGCCTTGTCTTGCAGAGTCCTAGGTATTACTGTCCCTGTTGTACAGATAAGGAAGCTGAGGCTTGAGGTGTAAAATGACATGTCCAAGGTCACATGGTTAGCAGTGGCAAAGTTTGGACCAGAATGCAGTCTGGTTATTTGCTTCCACACCTTGAGTTCTTTGTGCTCTATCAGGCTACTTCCCAGATTTAGACATATGGGACATCAAAGAAAACCCCGTCTGCTCTTGCCAGGGGCGGGTTTCTACAGGGGAGATGGCTTGTGTATTTATTTTCCCCAGCTGCCCTTTCACCTGAAAATGCCACTGGGTCTCGTGACCCTACCTTTATAGTTGCTTTTTTTTTTTTTTAAGATTTTATTTATTTATTTATTTATTTGAGAGAGAGAGAGCAGGAGAGGGGGGAGGGTCTGAGGGAGAAGCACACTCCCTGCCGAGCAGGGAGCCCGATGCGGGACTCGATCCCGGGACTCCAGGATCATGACCTGAGCCGAAGGCAGTCGCTCAACCAACTGAGCCACCCAGGCGCCCCTATAGTTGCTTTTATGGTATTGGAACCATCACAGAAATCTAAAAGCTAATTGAGCTGTGTATTTCTGTAGTGCCAGAAAGTCTGGTTTGTAAGAGTATGAAGCTTTTTATAAATGACTGTGTGCTAATGGTGCACAAATGCAAAAAGGCGTGAGAATGGCTTTGAAGAGCCAGAAATTTAATCTTAGGAGTGATGTATTTTGATCTATATTCAATGTGATGTATAGTAGAGAAATTCGATGCCATGCCACAGATTTCGCTAGAAGTTGATAAATGAAATGCTAGTGATTTCTGTTAGGTGTAACCCCGTGGTGTGCTGCTGGAGCTCGCTACCACTAGCCCATGAGAACCGTATTTAGTGGCGTCCATCATGTCGGTAGCTTGAAGTTGGTTATGATGGAAGCATTGACAACACAGAAATGAGCGAACTCTGCAAGTCAGGCCTCTCCCCAGTACTCGAGAGCCGGGTGTCAGGTGTGGGTTAGCACACTACTGGTCGTAGTATGTGGAATTCTTGTTGTGTAAGTAAAACAGTGGTTAAATATTGACAATTTGATTTGGTTCCAGTTAGTATTGTCATACTGTTAGGTGGATGAGCTGATAAAAGACAAGCAGAATCTTGAAAATCAGTTTATCCTTTGCAAAGTCCTCAGAATAGAAAGTAAGTGTGGACTCAAGCTTTAGGTTAAACTAAAACTTTATGAAGAGGTGATTGAGTCCAGTTGTATATATTGCTTGTAGAAAAATGTTAGAGTTACAATATAAATTTTAAGCTAGGCAAATTTTTTCCTTTAAAAGCATGCTGTTTCCACTGTGGGATTTGGGAAAAACTGTTCCCTTTTTTTTTTTTTTAATTTAAATTCAATTAATTAACATATACTGTATTACTAGTTTCAGAAGTAGGTTCAGTGAGTCATCGGTTGTATAAAACACCCAGTGCTCATTCCATCTCATACCCTCCTTAATGCCCATCACTCACCTCATCCCCCCAACCCCCTCCAGCAACCCTCAGTTTGTTTCCTCTGATTAAGAGTCTTTTATGAAAAACCATTCCTTTTTGTTGCTAGATTATAGGTTTGACAAGTACAATATTGCTCTTCACATCAGCAGCTAGCTGGAAAATGGAGGTAGGGATCTATAGATGGAACACCTTTCTTACTAGAGACTTAGTAAGAATGAAACTGTTTTAAAAGTGTGAAGTATTTATATGAAATATTCTAAATATGACAACAGTCAGTTTATGCAAGTATTTCTCAGTGAATACTTTCAGTTTTATGGTTGTTCTATTTATAAATGCTATATCCAAATAAAGATATAAGTAAAAGATCCCAAACTGTTCAGAATCAAAGAGTTTTTCAATTTAAATATGCCTTAAAATGAATCCAGTAACTGATAAGCCTCAACTGGGACCAGATCCTAAATCTCTGGACCTCCACCATCCAGTGCCCTTTATCCTGTGCAGCACTTTGTATGTATTCCAAGTATCATTGCTCAACTCTTAGCACTTGGCCCTGCATTTTCTGAAATATCGAAAGAGAACCAAAAGTCAGTGTCCCATGAGGTACTTGGTAAAATGCGAATGAGTCTCATGTGACTTGACACATTTTAACTTTTTGATACACGAGTCATTCTTTCACCCATGTTACACTGTTATAAGCCCTCATAGTATTTTCTTCATTCTCTAGAGTTCTTACTTCTAAACTCTAATGAATCAGTGAAGTTGGTTTTGATTTAGAATAGAATAGGGAGAGAGGGGTTGTTAAAAAACCAAAGAATGTCTCTGTTTGCTTTGCTTGCGATCAGTGACTTCAGAAATGTGTCCTGGGCCTACAGTCAGATTTCTTCTCAACTGGTGAGTGTAGTTCAGAGTTTTCTTAGTCTGATATCAAAGACTTAGCGTCAAGGTCTTGATTTGTTCCAAATTTGCCTTTTCATCCAAATGTTAATCTAATTTCCTGGTTTTTGTTTGTTTGTTTGTTTTTAACAGATAGCAGAGTCCTATTTCCAGGAGGAGGACTGTATCCTTTTCTTAATTACAGGAAGAAATTCATAAGTTCTCTACTGCCTGTTTTTTAAAGTTGAGGTTCACATACAATAAAAATATATACAGATATATATATATATATATCTGTTGTTTTCGATGGGTTTTAACAGCTGTGTGCACCCATGTAACCACCTCAGAAAGCAAGGTGTAGACAGTTTCTGCCACTCCAGAAAATTTTCTAGAACCACCCAAATTTGGCCTTCCATCAAGAAGCCCCAATTTTACCACAATCTAAATATTTGTATGTTTAGGAGGGCAGAAAAAAGCACATTGCTGAAACATATAATTTAAAAATCCATTGGCTTTTCTTTCTTTTGAATTAAAACAGAAGTACAAGTCAAGTGATATTCATATATTAGAGCCTGGGGAGCATATTACACATAGTATATCTCATGACCATCTTATTCTAGCTTTCAGCTGCAAAAGTAAGACTGAATTCTTCACTTGTAATAAACAGAACAAATGCTGTCAAGTGAAACCGCATATTAGCTTTTATACAGGAAACATTTCTTCCCTCAGTTTTCCAATTGCCCTTTGTAAAAATCGCTTCTCTTTTCCAGGGATGGCTCCATATAGACTCTTTAGAAAGAATGTGCCCTAACCATCTGTTTCCCCATTTGTGTGATTTCGACTCTGTCCTCACCTTGTTGACTTTGTTCTACATCTCCAAGCAGATTGAGGGAAACACAATTATCCTGAACCCTGTCAAATCGACTGTGGTAACCATCTCAGACAATGGCAGCTCATGACTAAATACGCAGGAGATCTAATTCTGGTGGAAGGGAAGCTAGAACTCTTTTTCTAACCAAATAATGAGCACAGTGTAGTGTAGTACAGACCATCCATATCCTGAGGTGGGGGGGCACTTCGTAGTGTGCACACCCATGCCTCAGATTCAGAGTTTCTAGAGATCAGACCCAGGAATGTGCGTTTTTAGCAAGCTTTTCAGATCATTTTTATGTTCAGTGAAGTTTGAGAAACTTTGGTATACTTTATGTCATGGGCAGAGGAAAATGGAATTGCCCCCACTTCTCCCTGGCCTAGTTTATGATCCCCGGCATATTTTGAAGACTACAGATGAGAGAGAGAGCTGAGCATCCAAGTGATCATGTCTTCCCCTCTTTTTGGGTCAACATTTAGAACATGGCCCAAAGGAAGGTAGACAGTTGGACAATTGACCATGACCTCACATGATGCTAAATGTGTGATACAGATGGAGAAGGCAGAAGTTTATAGGAAAATCTACAAAAGAGTGGAATCACATAATTACGAAAATCATTCTGGCCAGTTAATTAAGTTTTTACAAAAGATTCATGTAATGTTGTGCTCTGTGCTTGTTTTGGCTTGCAAGCCTTTGGTCTTGTGGGAGAAAAGCATTCAGTGAGAAAAAAAGAAAAGAGTCAAGGTGAGTCGAAATCAGGAACACACACTTGAATAGAGGGTAATATAGTTGCTTGACAGAAAGTGATTTAAGGAGAAGGGAAAAAAATGGAAAACATTTAGATTCCAGGATTCCATGTGGGTCCTGTTTCCAATTAAATTACTTTTAATTGGTTCTGCTAGAGATACACTGGCAAGCAGGCATTTCTTGAGCATTAAAACCCTCTATTTATTTATTTATTTATTTATTTATTTTTAAGATTTTACTCATTTGAGACACAGAGATACAGAGAGAGAGAGAGAGAGAGAAAGCATGAGCAGGAAGAGAGGCAGAGGGAGAGGAAGAAGCAGGCTCCTCGCTGAGCCAGGAGCCCGATCTGGGGCTCGATCCCAGGACCCTGGGATCATGACCTGAGCTGAAGGCAGACGCTTAACCATCTGAGCCACCCAGGCGCCCCTAAAACCCTCTTTTAGTTTCTGTTTGCTGATAGAACGGAACCCGAGTACCTATGGCATCACATGCTCCATTAAAACTCCAAACCAAGAAACCCTAATTTAAAAGTATTTAGAGTCCTTTCATTTTTTTGGTAAGCTGCAAATTTCCCAGTTTCAAGAGGACATTCTTCAAATATGAGGCTAAATGTAAAGAGTATGGATTTCTATTTTCCTCAGTTTTTCTATTCAGATGAGAAAGCAATGAAATTCATTCAGCTTGAACGACTGTATCATGAGAAATTGCTTGCAAATCTCTCTGCCATTCAAGAAGAGTGGGGTAAGTACAGACTCACATAAGATGTGCAATTATCAGTAATCTAAAACGTTCCTATCTAGAAATTTAACGTATTTGACCTGGTTTTGTTAAGTCAGGAAATAGATGTTTCAACAGTTAAGTTAATGTTGCATAGAAAGTAGCAATTTTACCACGAGTCTGTGTCATTGTGAGAAAATTTCTCTCTGTATTTTGCTCTTTGTATCAATGCCAAGAAAAGAACACTGTTTGCATTTCTTCTGATCCTTTGGCATGCCCCACTGGCTAATTTAGTGTCTGGAATAATATTTACTCATATTGAAAAGTAATCACTTAGCTTTTGCTAACTATGTTAACTTGGGTTGTATAAGATAATTTTGCATGGGGATCTTGATTGGTGGTGCCCGTTAACTGCTTTTGCCCCCCTAAATATGTTTTGTAATAGCCAGTAATTAACAAATATTTTAAATTTAGAAACAAAATGGAAAACTGTACAACCACATACAGTTACATCTCTAAGGAATTCAGAAAAAGGATTTAATGGTGAAGATTTTGAACGGCTCACTAAGTTTTGCACAACACACCAAGAGTAAGTACATCAGTATTTGTGTAGAATGAGTTGAAATAGAGTATTGAAGAAGCATTGTAGCACTGAATATTTGAAATTCATGATCCATTTTTTATTTGTTAATGTTTTCAGTTGGAGAAATTAAAACATAAAATGATTAGCTTTTATCTGATTAACTTTTATCATAGTTTCTGAGAACTCAGTATAAGTTCAACTTTACGTTCATTCAAAGCACCTTCTAATCAGAAATTTTAAAATATAACTTTTAATTTTGACCTCTCTTTGGTTAAGAGATTAGGTGATGGAAATGGAAAAGAGTTGTGTATTAGGATTTTTTATCGTAGTTGTTTGCCAGTGTTCATATGTTATAGTGAAAACACATCTGTAAGATTTGTCTAACAGTGGGAAGCAGAAACAGTACAATATTTAACCAAATACTGCAGTGGTAAAGCTACATTTACCAGATAATTTTTTTTTTACATTTACCAGATAATTTTAAATTGCTTGATTTGTATCAAAGATTGGGATTTTTAAAACTAAATCACAGTAATAATAAAGCACTTAAATATATTTTTTGAACTCATTATTCTAAGATTCAGAATTCTGAAGGTGAGGGAAAATTATAGTGTTTAAACTAGTGATATTTAAACTAGATTTCTGTATCGAATCTTCGATACAGACGCTTCAAGATTCCATCCTGTGGATAACTTTTTCTCCTTTTCCACCAGAATCACAAAGAGCAAACTAAAACTCTACTTGTCAGTAATGAAACAGACCCACGTAGTGGAGAGTTGCTTTAGGGTCTGATTATTTTGGAGACCAGCCTTTGAAGAATCTTTGTAGATTCAGAAATGATGGTCATTCAGCTCTCATGATGACAGTTTTCTGCTTTTGATTTGAACCTTGGAAACAGTGTTTTTAGGGACTCTGCATTATAACCTAATTTCTTAGTATGTTAAATAGATTAACTTTCAACTTCATAGAGTTTTAAAATAATGGAATCTTTTACAATAGATAAAGGAGATTGTGTTCTTTCAAAATACTCAGTATAGACACTTTCTCTGCCTTTCCCATGGAATTAATCATTTTTTAATGTGTTGCAGATATTTTAATTATTTGACAACAAATATTTATTTAATATAATATCAGCAAGGCATTTTTATGCTTCAAATTTGGATAATGCCCCCAAAAATTATTACTCCTAAATTTTTTATTATAAAAAATAATTTTTAATTCTTACAAACATTAAAGCGCAGAAGCTCAGTGAAGGTTTTTTTTTTTTTTTTTTTTTTTTAAGATTTTATTTATTTATTTGAGAGAGAGAGCATGAGAGGGAAGAGGGTCAGAGGGAGAAGCAGACTCCCCGCTGAGCAGGGAGCCCGATGCGGGACTCGATCCAGGGACTCCAGGATCATGACCTGAGCCGAAGGCAGTCGCTTAACCAACTGAGCCACCCAGGCGCCCCTCAGTGAAGGTTTTATATACACATATATGTCTATGTAATTACGACTCTGACCAAGACACAGAACAGTCCAGCCCCTCAGAATGCTCCCTCATGCATGTGCCAAGTCAGCACCTACTCCCCAAAATAACCACTGTCTAAGTTCTATAACAGTATATTTGCCTATTCTGTAATTCTTATAAACCTAATCATACAGAATGGAGATTTCTGTATTAACTGCTTTTGCCCATCATTATGCTGTTACATGTTGTTGCATGTAATGGTAATTTGCTCGGGTTTTATTTCTGTGGATTCACTGTAGGACTGTGTAGCAATTTACTTGTCCATGATATTGTTAACAGACATTCAGATTGTTTCTGGTTTTTGAGTATTATGAATAAAATAGCTATAAATATTTTTGTGCATACCTTTTGTGTGGACATTCTGTTATCTTTGATATTCCCTAAAAAATATAATATTTTAAAATTCTTTTTTGTTACCTGTTTCCATGGATAATGCCAATAAAATTATCTTCCATCATAACCTATTTCAGACTATAAAGATATAAACTGAAATTTTAAAAATATGTGTGTGAAATACTCTTTACATTATTAGCAAAATGTTAACATTTTTTTTTCTGGGTCTCAGCATTTACAGCTTCTTTGGGTGTTTTCAGTAGTAATTGGCTAGCTAAGGAGCTAACACATGAGAGAGCTGCCCTTTGAACTGTGTGAACCAGTGGTAGCACTGGAAATGTTCTGTGCTAATATTAGAATCCAGAGAAGCTATATTTTATTTTTACAGCCATTTCAGTGACATTTGTTTGGAAGAATATAGCTGCTGTAATTTTTTTAAAATCTTTTTTTTTCTCTTTTTTTCTACAGTCCTCTTTTATCCAAACATAAGGTAAGAGACTGTCTCCTTGGAAATATTTTTGGGAAAAAATGTTAAGAGTCATATTTCTGTTGCATGGACTGTTTTAGGAAATAAAGAAACCTTTCTCAAAGTATTTTCAGTTTTCTGATTTAACACAAGTTTCCCCCAAAGTGGTTTTGTTTTGTTTTAACTTTTTAGGTAGCAGCTGTAGAAAAGCCTCTGGGAGGGAAATGCTTTACACAGTTAATAGTTTCTGAGGACCCGAGGGAAGGAGGAGCCACAGCCGAAGAGCCGGGTATGTTTTTACTTTAGAGAAGGACATAAGAGACGCCTGCCTCTTATTAAATTTTACAAGTGTTACAAGAACTATTTGTGCACTTACATTTTTTTGCATATACCTTTCCTACCAGGCAAATTGCAAAGTGAGATTCTTTTTATATTGTGTAAACCTATTTTTAGAAAACTAGTAGTAGGAATTATAACATCTAAATTCTTATAAAAACATAAAGTTATTTCAGTGTTTTCAGTAGATACTTATATCTAACAGAATATGACAAAATTGTACAAAAATGCTCTGAAACAGAGTTGGTTTTGGTGTATGTTCAGATACCCTTTTCTGTTTAAAAACCAACAATTATTGTATGGACTTTCCCAGAAATTTGTGCTGTAAATCTAGATATTTAAGAGTTCTGATTCTTGGTAATTTATCTATGGCAATTTATTCTCCTCCCCTTTTTTGTTAACTGACGTATGGTGTACTTTAATTTGCATGTATACATTTCTAAAGCATTTATGATACATTTTATACCACTTCTGTGTCTTACGCCAAAAGGTCAAAGATTTTTAGAAACTCTTTTTTACAGTACTAATGTATGTTCGTTATAAAAACTTTAGAAAATAAAGTTAAATAAATACATTTCAGGGTGTTTGTTTTTCCTGATGTATGATTTTAGTACTGATTTATGTTCTAAGGCTTCATATCCCTGGGCCTGAGAGCCCTGATAGTAAACATGCACCATCAGGTGTTTTGCCTGAATTGCCCGAAGAGATACAATGATGGTGATGACGATCAATTTAATCTGCCTTTTTCTTTTTACAAAGCACCCTCCCCCCCGCCCCACTACATCTTTAGCCCCTTTTCTTCTATGAGGCGAATTTGGGATTTTGCCTTAAGTCACTCCTCCTATACTCTGTTCTTCCTGTCTCTTCTTCTCCTTTTCTTTCTTTTTTAAGAAATTGGATTTTTCTCCAAATAAAATTTTATTCTATATTTTGCATTTTGAAATGCAAACTTCTTTTCCTACCTTTTACCCCAATCTTAAAAAAAAAAAAGTCCTACAAGTAAGTTTCTGTTTTTTTTTTTTTTTTTAGTATAGTTGATAGACAATGTTACATTAGTTTCAGTGCACAACATAGTGATTGGACATGTGTGTACATTATGCTGGGCTCCCCACAGGTGTAGCTCATCATGCAATGCTATTACAGTATCACTGCCTGTATATTCCCTGTGCTGTACTTTTTATTCTTTTGACTTCTTCATTCTTGTATCTCCCAGCCCCCTTCACCCATTTTGCCCATCCTCCCCACTCCCTCTTCTCTCTGACATCCATCAGTTCATTCTCCGCATTTATAGGTCTGATTCTGTGTTTTCTCTGTTTCTTCATTTGTTTTGTTTTTTAGATTCTACATGTGAGTGACATCCTGTGGTGTTTGTCTTTCTCAGGCTGACTTATTTTAAAGTTTTTTTTTTTAATTTATTTATTTGAGAGAGAGAGAGAGAGAGAGAAACAGCATGAGAGGGGATAGGGTCAGAGGGAGAAGCAGGCTCCCCGCCGAGCCGGGAGCCCGATGCGGGACTCGATCCCAGGACTCCGGGATCATGACCTGAGCCGAAGGCAGTCGCTTAACCAACTGAGCCACCCAGGCGCCCCAGGCTGACTTATTTTACTTGGCATAATACCTTCCAGGTCCATCCATGTTGTTGCAAAGGGCAAGATTTCATTCTTTTTTATGGCTGAGTAATATTCCTGTGTGTGTGTGTGTATCTTTATTCATCTGTTGATGGACACTTGGGCTGCTTCCATATTTTGGCTATTGTAAATAATACTGCAATAAACATAGAAGTGCAGATCTTTTCAAATTAGTGTTTTTGTTTTCTTTGGGTAAATACCCAGGAGTGGAATTATTGGATAATATGGTAAATCTCTTTTTAATTCCTTGAGGAACCTCTATACTATATACCACAGCAGCTGACTCTTCTTTTCCAGTCCTTTTTATATTGGAAATCATAGTAAAATGAGCTTTATAAAGATCTAAAGAGGGAGAAATTCACAAAATAGCCACCCGGTTTGGGTGTGGCTCTGTCTTTGGGAACAGTGCTGTTATTGGCTCATTGGTTTGACCGTGAGTGCTGGTTGCTGCGAGGCTCAGGCTTGGCACTACTTCTAGCCCTCTAGCTTGGCCTCTGCTGTGAGGTATGTGGTACAGATGAGGAAACTGAGCTACCACATGCAAGTCACTCGCTTGTGCTTTGATTCACAACTAGAACCTGGGTCTTCTGGTTTCGAACTAAATGCAGCATTCTTCTGCTGAGTAAGTTGTATGTATATCCAAGACTTTCCCAATGCAGACATCTCACTGACAACCATCTTATGGGGAAGGTAAATTCTGGGGAGAGAAATCTTGCCAAGTCTGGTAAAAGAGTATCTTTTAAAAAAGTATGTCAACTCTCTCAGAATTAGTTTCCTCAGATTGGTTATTTTCTGAATAGATGCATAGAAATGTAAGAATGTGAGAAAAAGAGAAATACGAAAATAATCCTTTAAGGATTGGTATTAAATATATTGTTCTTGTTTTACCTCATATTCCTAATTTTTAACAACGTCAGACATGTAGTTCGATCTAGAGTTTCCTTTCCATATTCTTTCACTCCAAATTCCTTGGTCTTAAGCTCCTTCTCTAATATGTAACTTGCCATTTTTTGTATAGTGGTTAGAGACATTGTTTCTAGAGCCCGACTGGTCTGATTTGAATCCTGTCTCCACCATGTAAAACTGTGTAATGTTAGGCAAGTTGCCTAACTTCTCTGGGCCTCTTTCCTCAGCTCCCCAATGTGGACACTAATAGTACTTACCTTATGAGATTATTTTTTTTTTTAAGATTTTATTTATTTATTTGAGAGAGAGAATGAGAGAGAGAGCATGAGAGGGGTGAGGGTCAGAGGGAGAAGCAGACTCCCTGCTGAGCAGGGAGCCCAATGCGGGACTCGATCCTGGGACTCCAGGATCATGATTGAGCCGAAGGCAGTCGCTCAACCAACTGAGCCACCCAGGCGCCCTACCTTATGAGATTCTTATGAGGATTAAACTAGTCATTTCATGTTAAAAGTTCAGAACGGTACCTGGCAGGAGGGAAGAACTCAGTATGCGCACCGCTTTTTCTCCTCCTTCTCCCCATGCTATCGCTGGCCCTGCTAATACTGTTCTGTTAATGTTCTCTATATATTATTCATTACTGCTTTTATAATCAGCCTACCATTATAACTCTTCAAGTAATATACAGAGTATTTTATATTTTCAGAACACCTTTATATATATTGTTTCATCTCTTCCTCTTAACAACCAATATAAATTAGGCTGAATCATTTTTAAGAAATTCCAGGAAGTGACTTATCCAGGAATAGAATTCATTAGAACTCAAAGCCAGACCCTAGTTTTCCGACCCTGAAGTCCATGCATTTTTATTAATTTATGTTTTTCTTAATTTTTATCAGGTAATATTTTATATGTAAAGAATATTACATGTTACCAAAAACATTATAACAAACGATAACAAAATGAAGATATGTAAGCCTAATGCCCAACTAAAGCAACTAAAGACTAAGTTATTGTCGGTTTTGTTACAACTATCTTTGTGATCCTGTTTGGTCCATCTCCTGCTTTCCCCCCACCCCTGAGAAAACCATCATCCTGAGTTTTATACTTCTCTTTCCTTTCCCATTTTTTATATTTTAAAAGATTTTTATTTATTTTGAAAGAGAATGTGTGAGCACGCAAGCGGGAGAAGGGGAAGAGGGCGAGGAGAGAGAGAATCTCAAGCAGACTCCACACTGAGCATGGAGCCCAACTTGGGGCTCGATCTCATGACCTTGAGATCATGACCTGAGCCTAAATCAAGAGTCAGACCCTTAACCAACTGAACCACCCAGGCATACCTCCCTTCCTATTTTTTTATCTTTATTGAGGTACAATTTCCATGCAATGTAATATACCCATTTTAAGTGTGTAATTTGAGGAGTTTCGACATCTGTATACACTCATGTAACTACTATCCCAATCAAGATGTAGCACATCTTCACCATGCCAAAATCTTCCTCCCAAGTCTCTTTATAATCAGTCCCTCCCACCTCCAGGCCCAAGCAACCCAGTGCTTCCTGTTACTATTGACGAGTTTTCTCTGCTTTGGAATTTAACAGAAATAGAATTTCTCAGTGTACTGTTTTTCAGAGTCACCCATATTGTTATATGTATGATTAGTTCATTTCTTTTCATTGCTGAGGGGTATTCCACTCTTTGTACCACAATTTGTTTATCCATTCACCTGTTGATAAACATTTGGGTTGTGTTCAGGTTGGGGATATCATGAATAAAACTTCTAATTTAAAAAAAACATTTTTTTTTTAAAGATTTTATTTATTTATTTAACAGAGAGAGACATAGCGAGAGCAGGAACACAAGCAGGGGGAGTGGGAGAGGGAGAAGCAGGCTTCCCGCAGAGCGG
>NC_138374.1:80040798-80133689 GCF_054177405.1 Leptonychotes weddellii | reverse complement strand
CGCTTAACCAACTGAGCCACCCAGGCGCCCTTAATTTTTAAAAATTTTTTAAAAGATTTTATTTATTGGGGCGCCTGGATGGCTCAGTTGGTTAAGCGACTGCCTTCGGCTCAGGTCATGATCCGGGAGTCCCTGGATCGAGTCCCGCGTCGGGCTCCCTGCTCAGCGGGGAGTCTGCTTCTCCCTCTGACCCTCGCCCCTCTCATGTACTCGCTCTCTCTCATTCTCTCTCTCGCAAATAAATAAACAAAATCTTTAAAAAAAAAGATTTTATTTATTTGAGAGAGAGCGAGCATGAATGGGGGAGGGGATGAGTAGAACTTCTGGGAAATCTTTCTGTGGATATATGTTCTCATTTCTCTTGGGTAAAGAATTGGGGGTGGAATCGCTGGTCATAGGGAAGGTACGTTTTTAATTTTATAAGAAACTGCCAGGCTGTTCTCCTGTATAGTTGTACCGTTTTATACCCACCAGCGGCGTGTGAAGATTCCCATTGCTCCACATCCTTGCTGGCATTTACTGTTGTCAGTCTTTTTTTAGTTTAGTCATTTTAGCAGACATGAATACCACTGTGGTTTTAACTTGCTTTTCCCTGATGACTGGGTATGAACATTTTTAGTTTTGAATTCACCTCTGCAGAAGCTGTACGTTATCAACATTTCATACTTAGTTTAAGTATTTTTTTTTCAGAGTACTGTGAAAATTTCTTCTTTAGTCCTGATGCCACTCAAATGTTTGTACTTAATGTTAATTAATGAGATACTCAGAAACTATAAGACATGTTAATTGATGAATGATTTAGTCTTACCTCATGAATTGTGTGGGGTATTTTAACATAAAGAGGACTCATGAGAGGGGCGCCTGGCTGGCTCAGTCGGATAAGCATGTGACTCTTGATCTCAGGATTGTGAGTTTGGGTCCCGAGTTGAGTGTAGAGATTACTAAAAAAAAAAATAAAACTTTAAAGAAACAGAGAGGACTCATGGAGGAATGGGAGATGAAAGAGTAACTCACAGACAGGGACATTTCTGTAGATTATGTGTTAGCACTTAGGTTAAGTCTAATGCTCCTTTTAGAACTCGCTCTTTAACTCAGTGTGTAGTAAGCATCTGTCATGCACTCAGCCATTATTCCATTTTTTTTCATCAGAGTAGAGTTTTTGTTAGTAGGTATGAAGTGAATGCAGTAGGGAGTAACAGACTCACTCATTAGATCTTTGGGTTCAGGAGCACTGATTAACAGAAATTCATGCTAATATTAACAGAAACATTAACAATATTAAGTTTTATACTAGAATGCATACTTGTCAAATTCAGAAAATATTTTTGATTAATCAGAGTGGATCAGACATTTAAATTTAACTTCACTTTTTCTTAGAACATTACTGAAATGTCAGAAAGGTATTCTTTTTTATGGGTTTTATTTGTTTTTAAAAATTTTATTTGAGAGAGAGAGCGCACGCGCATACTTCTCGGGGGAGGGGCAGAGGGAGAGGGAGAAGCAGGCTCCCTGACTAGCAGGGAGCCCAATGCCAGACTCTATCCCAGGACCCTGAGATCATGACCTGAGTCGAAGGCAGATGCTTAACCGACTAAGCCACCCATTCTTTTAAAAGATTTTATTTATTTGAGAGAGAAGGAGAGAGAGCACTAGCATAAGCAAGGGGAGGTGCAGAGGGAGAAGCAGACTCCCACTGAGCAGGGAACCTGATATGGGACTCGATCCCAGGACCCTGACATCATGACCTGAGCCAAAGTCAGAGCCTTAACTGACTAGCCACCCAGATGCCCCCAGAAATTCATCCTTAAAGGCAGAAACCCACAGCCACAGAATGGGTGAGGAAGCAGCGGCAGATGTGACATCCAGAAAGTTCCAGAAGCTGAAAGGCAGGTGGATGGGTGGCAACTGGCTTATTACACCAGAGAAAGCAGAAAGCTGAGTGTCTACAGGAACAATGTTGAGTCCTGCCTGGGAAGGTTTGGGAATGGGAAGCACGGAGATGCCTCTAATGTCAAGCATTCAGGGTTGGACTGGCAACGGGAGGTTGGGCTGAAAGCCTATAGAAGAAACACTTCGACGTTTATAAGCCCTTTCTGCCAAGCGGGAGGCTGACACTTATTTCCTAGAGCGCCTGAGCTAGAGGAAACGTGGACGTGGATCAGGCACAACTCAAGGAAGGGCTATTAGGTAGAAAATGAGGATTGAGTGAAAATCTTACCACCTGAATGGCAAGAGCCTTAGCCTGCTTTCTGCAGCTAGCATCTAGAACTGTGGCGGCTGGTCTCTTGCTTCCTCTCTGGGAAACTGGCTACTCGTCCAGGAGATAAAACCTCCAGATACTCATATTAAAGGCCTCCCAGCAAATGGCCCAAGCCCTCTTCATCCTACGCTGAGGACTGACCACTCCTGAAGACTTGCCTTTAACCACAGAGCTGCTTGTTGCCTCATTTAAGAAAGCCTCAGATAGGAAAGACGGAAACCAGATCAGTCGGTCAGACGCAAAGAAGCTCAAAGGAAAGAAAATGGAGAGGACAGATGAAAACTTTAAAAAAATGAACAGTGTCACAGGTTAGAGAGGATATTGTATATATGAAAACAAGAATAAGGAGCGCCTGGATGGCTCATTTGGTTAGGTGGCTGCCTTTGGCTTGGGTCATGGTCCCACGGTCCTGGGGTTGAGCCCCACATCGGGCTCCTTGCTCAGCGGGGAGCCTGCTTCTCCCTCTCCCACTCCCCCTCCTTGTGCTTGCTCTCTGCCTCTCAATCTCTGTGTGCCAAATAAATAAATAAAATATTAAAAAAAAAAAAAGCTGTTTGCTTGTTTTTATTTTTTAAGATTTTATTTATTTATTTGACAGAGAGAGAGAGTACAAGCAGGGGGAGAAGCAGGCAGAGGGAGAAGCAGACTCCCGCAGAGTGGAGAGCCTGACGGAGGGCTTGATCCCAGGACCCCGAGATCATGACCTGAGCCGAAGGCAGACGCTTAACCAACTGAGCCACCCAGGTGCCCCAGAGCTGTTTTAAAATAAGAAAAACATTCAGAGAAAGAAAATGTTCTTAGAAGATAGAAAGTGTGATGGCCACAATAAAAAATTAATTATGGGGCGCCTGGGTGGCTCAGTCAGCTGAGCCTCTGACTCTTGATTTCAGCTCAGGTCATGATTGCAGAGTCATGAGATTGAGTCCCAAAGTCGGGCTCTGTGCTGAGCGTGAAACCTGCTTAAGATTCGCTCTCCCTCTGCCCCTCCATCCCTTACTCGCGTTTTCTTTCTCTCTTTCTAAAAATATTAAATTAAAATTAAAAAATTAATTAGAAGAGTCAAAGGATAAAATTGAGGTAGCATCCCAGAAAGTTAATCCAAAGGCAAAGAGAGGAACAGTGTGGCAGAAAAGGTAGAGATGATCAGTCCATGAGGCCCAAATCTGAAGATAAGCATTCTGAAGGGAGGGAACAGAAAAGCAACAAGGGACAAATGATTAGAGAAATAATACAAGAAAATTCCTAGAAGTGAAGGTCATGAGTGTCCAGATTGAAAGTCCCACCAAGTACCCAACACAAAGAATGAGAAACTTCACAAAGCTTCAGGACATCAGATATAAGAAAAGAATCCAAATCTTCCAGGAAGCAAATGTAGGTGATAGGGATTGATATTCGGATTGGTATTCAGATTGGTATTCGGACTGATTGAGAGACTACAGCCCTACCGGAAGCGGGACACTATATAGCAGTGCCTTCGAAGCTGTAAGAGGAAGTTATCCCCAGCAAAGAAAATGACCCAACCAAAGTCAGGGGTGAAGGAAAAGACTTTCAGATCGGAACAATCTTAAGTTTACCTTCTGTGTACTTAAAAAAAAAAAAAAAAAATCCAAGAAAGAATAAACAAAGAGGAAGACCTGGGATTCAGAAACAATGTTCCCAACACAGAATAGAGGGAATTCCAGGGATCACAGGAAGGGAATGCCAGGACAAGGCCCGTGTAGCTGGCCTAGAGAGCAGCTCTGCTTAGGAGCTCAAGAAGGGTATGTTGTTTGTTTTTTTAAGATTTTTAAAAAAAATTTTTAAGTAATCTCTACACCCAACTTGGGGCTTAAACTCAAAACCCTGAGATCAAGAGTTGCACACTCCCCTGACTGAGCCAGCCAGGCACCCCAAAAATGGTATGTTTTAAAAGTGATAGATTGGGCGCCTGGGTGGCTCAGTTGGTTAAGCGACTGCCTTCGGCTCAGGTCATGATCCTGGAGTCCCAGGATCGAGTCCCGCATCGGGCTCCCTGCTCGGCAGGGAGTCTGCTTCTCCCTCTGACCCTCCCCCCTCTCCTGTGCTCTCTCTCTCTCTCATTCTCTCTCTCAAATAAATAAATAAAATCTTTAAAAAAAAAAGTGATAGATTATCTGTTGGTACATATGCTATAGTTGTATATCTGTCAGAGTTTAGAGATACATAGGCAAGGATTTTTTTTTTTAAGATATATTTATTTATTTGACAGAACAGCAAGAGAGGGAACACAAGCACGGGCAGTGGGAGAGGGAGAAGCAGGCGTCCCGTGCCAAGCAGGGAGCCTGATGCAGGGCTCGATCCCAGGACCCTGGGATCATGACCTGAGCCAAAGGCAGATGCTTAACGACTGAGCCACCCAGGTGTCGCAAAGATTTTTTTTTTAACATTTATTAGAGAGAGCATGAGCTGGGGGGGGAGGGGCAGAGGGAGAGAGAGAAGCAGGCTCCCACTGAGCTGGGAGCCTGGCACGGGGCTCAATCCCAGGACCCTGAGATCATGACCTGAGCCGAAGGCAGACACGTAACCAACTGGAGCCACCCAGGTGCCCCAGCAAGGATTTTTTTTTAAATGAAGAAATGAGACAGTTTTATCAACAGCATGCAAAATAAAGTGGAAATGAGAAAGAAAAATGTATCCTAGTACACAGTGTGGGTCAGTTGTGAATAATATTTACAAAGCCATAGCAAGGTAAACGTGAATATTAATTTGCCCCAGAATCCTGTTGAATTGTAGTGGGAAGCTAGAGGAGGGGAAATAATATATCGTTGGGGGGAAGGAATAGCAAGAACTGAGAGAACTAATCCTCTTCTTCCACAGTAGGTAGTCTTTAAAACTGAAAAATCCATAAAAAAAACAGTATAAATATTATTTTCAATGGAGGGTAAATATGAAAGGAAGTATAGAAAACCAATAAAGTTCAGAAAAGTATCTTTCAACCTTTGAAAAATGACTTTTCAACGATAACGAAGACTAAATTACATATTCATATTCTTAACATGTTCTGAACAATCTCTGTTAATTTCTATAGGTAAAGGGTTATTGACTGCATAGAGTATTTCCTCTCTAAATACACTATTAATCCAAGCAGATGCAATTTGCACTGGAGAGGTTTCAAATTTTGTTGTGTCACACGTATTAATTCACCTATGTCCTTTCTTTTCCCTCCTATGGCAAGTGTTGTTTTGAACCTTAAAACAACTTGTTTTTCTTGTCTTCAGAGAGTGGAAGTTGTCTTGGCCCCGAGCCAAGGGGAGAAAGCCAGCGTCAAGAGAGAAGCCAGGAGAGCAGCCCGGGCTGTCACCCGATGGACAGGCAGGCCGAGTCCCCGAGCCTGCTGGTAACTGCGGGGAAGCGCCACACGGAGGAGCCGCTGTGCGGCGCGGCGGCCGCGCGGGAGCTGCACGCCCCGCCCTGGCCCTCGGCCGGGAGCCGCTCGGAGGACGCCTGTGAGGATGACAGCCGCCCGCAGCGGCCTCAGACGGAGGCCTGCCGCGATGTGGCCGCAGCCGGAGGCCCCGCCGCAGCCCCCGCCGCAGCCCCCGCGGCGTTGCTCCCCAGCGAGTCCATGCTAGAGCCGTTGACCTCACCCGGCTCTGACCTCTTAGCTCCGGCGCCCGCCTCCGAGGGACAATATTCCCGGACTCAAAGAAAGGGACTCCGTTTGCCACTTAAGGATGCTTCTGAGGCGTTGCCCACGGACCGCCTTGAGAACAGTGACTTCAGTGAGCTGCAGCAACCTGATCTCACAGACAGCGATGGAAAATCACCACGCGGGCCGCCGGACCCAGAGCGCTCCGAGAGGGCACTTCGTGAGAGTAATCAAGTGTCTGACTTAAGTGCGGCGCGTCCAGAGGTGTGTATGGCCCCCGAGGAGAGGGGGGGTGAGGACAAGCACGTCAGTAAAGAGACGGAAGACTATTTGAACAGCCTGTTGGAAGGATGCTTAAAAGAGACTGAAGACTCCCTGTCATGTGAAGACAACCAGGAGGAAGACTCGGACCTTCTTCCAGATCTTTCTCCGGAAGAAGCCTCCTACAGTCTGCAGGAGGATCTACCTTCCGACGAGAGCTGTCTTTCTCTTGATGATCTCGCAAAAAGGATAGAGATTGCAGAGGTAAGTATGGGGTTTAACAGAAGTGCAATTAAAAGTAAAATGAAATTTTAAAAGCACGTCTGTACTAAATAGTGCCTTGTTTTTGTAAATTTTACCCGGTTTCCAGCATGAGGGGGAAATCTATTTAACATAAACTTCTAATAATTAGTAGTTTTATTTTTCATATTGAATAGGAAATGAATAAGATTGAATAAGATGGCTTTTGGTCATGATGTTTATACTTCAGGAACTTTTATTGCATGCCTCCAGGGACAGTAAGTGTTATGAACACTGTTTTTTATACTGCTGTGACTTTTATTTGACAGTTCTGGCAATTATGATCAAGACAAGATTAGTTACATTCTTAAAAGGAAATCTCATTTTTTCCCTCATAATACTCTTATGATTATTAATATATTTTTTAATTCTTTAAAACAGTACAACAGAACAAAGGAAACATTTTAAAATACAGTAGGACAAGGAGATACTGGGTGGATTTTTAAGTCCTTAAGTTGTACGTTGTGAATCTTCTCTTTCTTGTAGTATTAATTTATAAGCTGTAGGTTTGAACAAACTTCATACTTACTGCTTGACTAAGTCAAATGTTATACATAATCCAAAGTTTCCCCAAATAGTTATGAAGATGGTCAAAACAAAAAATGACAGAGAGGATCAAGATGACCATTCTCCTTTGTTTGATAATAAAATTTTTTAAAGTTAAGGGAAAAAAGGGGCACCTGGGTGGCTCCGTTGTTTAAGTTGTCTGCCTTCAGCTCAGGTCCTGATCCCGGGGTCCTGGGATCGAGTCCTGAGTAGGGAGCCTGCTTCTCCCTCTCCCTCCGCCGCTCCCCCTGCTTGTGCTCTCTCTCTTTCTCTCAAATAAATAAACAAATATCTTAAAAAAAAAAAAGTTAAGGGAAAAAAAAAGCCATATGCAAACTGTAGCCCCCTGGGAAGGTGGCCTTGTATAGTGGAAAGAGGTCTTAGTCTGAGGTCACATACGGACCCACCAGTTAGCAGCCCTACAGAGTTCCTGCTGACCTCTCCACGTCGCTGTTTCCTCCCCTGAAAATTAGGATACCAGCTACTCTTCCTGTTTTTCATCTTATAGTTTTTTCCAAGTCAGCTTTTAAGTCCCATTTATAGCCATTGTTTTCTAATTCTGCATCATCATTGGGGGGTGGGTGGGGGAGGAACAAACTTCGAGCAGAAACTGGAAAAGCAACAGAGCCAAAGTAGGCACCAGAGTGCCCAGGAAGGCGGAGCGCTGTGGGAGCTTGCTCACTTCATCGGCGTGAGGTCACTGGCTCCCTGCATTGCCGCCTCTCGTCAGCTCCCCAGCAACTAGTCTTCATTTTGTCTTGACAAAGTTGGATAGAACAGTAAAGCACTTGATCCGGTATTCATTCGTCTGTCTATTTTAACCACTTACAAGTCAGCCCTCTATAAACTATGATTTTTTTCTTCCTAATTTCCTCTTGAAATTGTTTCATATGCTTAATGAGTGCAGAGTTTCTGTCTGGGTGGATGGAAATTTTAGAAGTCGCCACTGGTAGTGGTGGCACGACGCTATGAATGTAACTAATGCCACTCAGTTGTTAAAATTGCAATTCTATGGTAGACGTATCTTACCACAATTTTTTCTTAAAGTTAAAAAAAATTAAATAGAGGGCACCTGGCTGGCTCAGTCGGTGGGGCAGGTAACTCTTGCTCTTGGGGTCGTGAGTTCAAGCCCTACCTTAGGTGTAGAGATTACTTAAAAATAAAAAAAAATATTTGAAAGAAAAGTGTTTTCATTTTAAAAAAATTAAATAGAGCCAGTAGTAAAGCACTGGACCCAGCATTCCTTCCCTTGTTTATTTTCACCAGGCCTCTGATACAGGGAACTATCGAAACAGAAGTCATACCTGGATTCAAATCTAGCTGTAATACCACAAGGTCAGCCTTCTCTGACCACCGCTTTTCACACCCAATAATCAAGTTGACCATCTGGGGAAAAGACAGAAGGTCTGATTTTACCTTTTTAGGTATAAACAGTGAAAAAGGGTCAGAGCTCCCCTACTGCATCTCCCTGCTTTGCAGAACACTTACAGTGGGGGTTTGCTGTTGAACTCACATTGTATTACAACCAAGCGGAGTGTTCCTTCCTCAGCCTCATAACGTCAGTTTTCCCTACTGGATAATACCTAGCAGGTGGTGGAAACTATTCACATTTTTAAAGTTGTCTTTCCTGTGAAGTTATTTTTTTATGTATGATGGTTCCCTTTCCTAAAATTCTATTGATCTGTTAAGTTGTGCTGTTTTAAGAAGCTCAAAAGCTACATATAATTAACAAAACTAATTTGCATTCCTGTCATAATGCTGAACAGACTGTTTCCGAATATTTCCTTCTCCATTCTGAGGAGGATACATCAATAAATTCTGCCTTACCCTGTTAGGAAAAGAGATTTCAAAACTTGAAAAAAAATAATAAAATAAAAAAATAAAATTTCAAAACTTGGGGTGCCTGGGTGGCTCAGTCAGTTAAGAGTCTGCCTTCGGCTCAGGTCATGATCCCAGAGTCCTGGGATCAAGCCCCGCATCGGGCTCCCTGCTCAGCGGGAAGCCTGCTTCTCTCCCTCTCCCTGCTGCTCTGCCTACTTGTGCTCTCTCTCTCTCTGTCAAATAAATTTAAAAATCTTTAAAACAAACAAAAGAATAGAATTTCAAAACTAAAAAATCACTAATGCTTACAATTTCCTTAATACCTTAAGAGTGAAGAGTGAAGTAAAATGTCCAGGTGATAGTGGGTTTGCTTATAAGTGCAAACTTCTTCTTTTTAATTAATTTATTAATTTGAGAGAGAGCACGAGAGGGGGGGAGGGTAGGAGAGGGAGAAGCAGACTCCCGGCTGAGCAGGGAGCCCAACATGGGCCTCGATCCGAGGACCCGAGTCACCCAGGCACCCCCCCAAACTTCTTTTAAATCCAAACACCATTGCATGCTCTCAGCAGAATTCTCCTAAGGCTATCTCCCATCAAGTGCTGAGGATACAGCGAGGAATCAGATGAACTTCTGATTTCATCTCTTGGGGGCTCACTTGGGTAATTTTACTGGAATTGTTTTTAAAATATTTTTCATGCTTCCGTACTTGGGTGAGTTGGGGATACGGAGCATAGTGTCCACATGGCTGTGCCATAAGGAGCTCTCTGGTCTCTCTTCCCACCCTGCCCTTTCTCCTGTGAGTGACTCTTACCTCAGCGATTTCCTCACTGCTCCCCACTCTTCTGACCTTTGTGATTATGGTGGAATGATCTTTCACTGTCATGTTTTCCCTTTTTGCTGGTCTTCCTGCTCTCATTCTCTTGCTACTCCTGCATTGCTCAGCTCTGTCTGCGGCACTCCTGGGCCTTGGCAGCCACCACCAGCCTAGCAGGAGTGTTTGCTGTGTCTTTTAAACAACCAGGTTCATCCCATCAGATGAAATAATTCATGCAAAATCTCTTAGAGAACTAAAACGATCTACACTAGTTTAATTCAGTGATGCAGAGACATGTGTAAATGAAACTTTTCTGGGTTTGAGGAGAATTTTTAAATCCAGAATAACTTTGCTAAGTAGAATGATAGCTTAGTGTCTGGAGCACTAATGTTCTTTCTTACATAAAAAAGACCATGACACACTCTCACCAGAAGTGTAACCTGCTCTTTTAAAAAGCATCAAAAACATTGAGGCTCATTTCATAGATTTTTTTTTTAAGATTTTATTTATTATTTGGCAGAGAGAGAGAGAGCAAGAGCAGGAACACAAGCAGAGGGAGTGGGAGAGGGAGAAGCAGGCTTCCCACGGAGCAGGGAGCCCGATGTGGAGCTCAATCCCAGCACCCTGGGATCATGTCCTGGGCCAAAGGCAGATGCTTAACAACTGAGCCACCCAGGTGCCCCTATTTCATAGATTTTTAACATGAGAAGTTTATCACATGTGCAGCGTTAGCAAGGTAGAGATTCACTCTTTTGTTCCCTCCTCAGTAGTTTTTACGTAACTGCTGTGTGTACCACGACATCGCAGATGCAATGACTGAAAATTCAGATAGGGACACTCCGTGTGTAAAGCCTGCATTCCCAACAGGTGTCCAGGTGTTATCTGTTGGCTGAATTTAACTATCCTAGTTTTTGGGAAAAGATGAAATCTTATTGTAATACCCATAATATTCTACATGATTATTTTAATGTCAGAACCCAAATCCCTTTCCCCAAGGAGCCTGGTAATGCCAGTAAATCATTGACTTGCTTGGTTCTGGAACCTGGGAGAGTTGTGTTATCTTCTCTTTAAAACCCTTCAGCTGAAATAAAAAAAATAAAAATAAAAAATAAAACCCTTCAGCTGTTCTCCGGCACCTGGGTGGCTCAGTTGGTTGAGTGTCCGACTCTTGACATGGGCTCAGGTCATGATCTCAGGGTCGTGGGATTGAGCCCCATGTCAGGCTCCACGCACAGCGCAGAGTCTGCTTCTCTCTCTCCCTCTGCTCCTCCCCCCACTTCTGCGCACACACTCTCTCTCTCTCTCAAATAAATTCTTAAAAAAAAAAAACAAAACTCTTCAGCTGTTCCTAGCATCAAACCTAAGACAAGAAATATATTCTTCAAATTCAAGGTGGTATAATGATTCAACACCATATTGCTAATAAAAGCCACTCAGCTTTTGGTAGATTGTTCCATGAGGGAGTGGGGATGAGGGAGTTGTTTTATTTTCTGAATGAGTGACATTGAATATTGGGTAAATTTTATGATAATTAATCTGTCTTGGGGCACCTGGGTAGCGCAGTTGGTTGAGCATCTGCCTTCGGTTCAGGTCATGATCCCAGGGTCCTGGGATCGAGTCCCACATCTTCTCCCTCTCCCTCTGCCTGCCATTCCCTCTGCTTGTGCCCTCTCTCTCTCTCTCTCTCAAATGGATAAATAAAACCTTTAAAAAAAAATTAATCTGTCTTTTCACATTGAAAATAATCATAGTGTATAATTTAAGAGATCCCCTTCGTGAGCACATTTTAGCAGCATGATACGCCTTATGGAAATAAACAATTCATTTTTCTTTTTAATATATACATGTGTAACCTATTTGTGGGGACGTGATAGCTGGGGAAGAAGCCACTTTGCTACTGCTTGGGGCTCTAAAAAGTTTTTGATCTGAAAGAGGGCAAAACGTGTTCCTGGCTCTGTCTTTATCGCAACATTTACTTAGATATCTTCAGATCTCCCTGTGTCTCAGGAAACAAAACCTTAAACTTTATGATGGGGAGAACACTGATGACCCAGAGTTGCCATATGATTTATCTTCAGAGATGCTGTGTCCTCAGAGTGCCCTCCGTGCAGTCTTCATCTCTGTCTCTTGGCTCGATCGCTGGGATGGGGAAGTCTTGTGAAGACGAGCCACTGTGGGATTCCACACAGAGTTAAGATGGGAGGCCAGGGCTAAGCAGCAGTTTATGAAATCCTGTAGGTACCTGGTCTGTGGATCCTGCACAAAGGAGAGTTTTAAAAACAGTGATCGTGGGGGCGCCTGGGTGGCTCAGTTGGTTAAGCGACTGCCTTCGGCTCAGGTCATGATCCTTGAGTCCCTGGATCGAGTCCCGCATCGGGCTCCCTGCTCGGCAGGGAGTCTGCTTCTCCCTCTCCCACTCCCCCTGCTTGTGTTCCCTCTCTCGCTGTGTCTTTCTCTGTCAAATAAATAAATTAAAAAAAAAAAAATCTTTAAAAAACAGTGATTGTGGCTGTTCTCTGCAGGGGAGCAGGGCAAGCCCCACTTCCTTGCAGTGGAGAAAATGCAGTCTTCCAATCACAGAAGACACTTCATGGGCAATGGTTGACCCAGGACTCATGTCAAAGTCCAAAGAGCCTCCCAAGGATTATCCAGGGATGACCTACCTTTTCTTGTGCCAGATGGTCTCATCTTTGCCTTTCTTTCTTGTCCTGCCCTCTAAATCTTTTTTTTTTTTTAAGATTTATTTATTTATTTACTTGAGAGAGAGAGAGAGAGAACATGAAGGGGGGAGGGTCAGAGGGAGAATCAGACTCCCCACTGAGCAGGGAGCCCGACACGGGACTTGATCCCGGGACTCCAGGATCATGACCTGAACCGAAGGCAGTTGCCCAACCAACTGAGCCACCCAGGCACCCTTGTCCTGCTCTCTAAACTTTCTAATTAGTGCACCTCTTGATTGTCGAGTCTCTTGCACCCGGCTTCTCTTTTCCATGTAATCATTCTTTTAATTTACATCTTTATTGCTTCTTCCTGGACTTTTGCCATAGCTCCTCAGTAAGTTTTCCCATTCCTCATATCACCTTGGTCTCCCCCTCCAAATGGTCTTAGGTTAGCACTAAATTTTGGGTCTCAAACTGGTACCCAGAGGGGCCAGTCAGGTAATAGAAGCAAATGAATGACTTAGTTGTAGAGTGATGGGGGGAGGTTCCCGTGCCTTGCCTGGCCTCCTGAAGTCCTGTCTAGGGCTGTTCTGTTTCCTTCTTACTATAGGGCACACACAGTCCTCTACACTAATTGCAGACTCCTTAAGGGTGGGGATTCTATTGAATACATTTTTGTATTTTCTACAAAGCCAACATGTTATTGTCAATAACAGTTACCTATAAAGGGCAAGGCTTTTGTTTTTAAACCTACTGTACTTAGAAAAATAAATAACCTTTGAAAACATACTTAGTTTTGATTATGTTAAGGGGAAAATCTATGTTATCCAAATAAGTGTAAGCTAGGTGCTGTCTATATGTAAACTGCTAATCTGTGTATTCATTTTCTCTTTGGCATATTTGTTGAGCACCTACTATATTCTAGAAACTGAGGACACACCAGCGAACACAGGTCAGGTCCCTACTCTTGTGAAGCTTACTCTCTAGAGGGAGACACACATAATAAATAAGTTCACTTAAAAATAAACAATGTAGGGGCACCTGGGTGGCTCAGTCGTTAAGTGTCTGCCTTCGGCTCAGGTCATGATCCTGGGGTCCTGGGATCGAGCCCTGCATCGGGCTCCCCGCTCCGCGGGAAGCCTGCTTCCCCCTCTCCCACTCCCCCTGCTTGTGTTCCCTCTCTTGCTGTGTCTCTCTCTGTCAAATAAATAAATAAAATCTTTAAAAAAAAAAAATAAACAATGTAGGGGCGCCTGGGTGGCTCAGTTGAGTCTGATTCTTGATCTCAGCTCAGGTCTTAATTTCAGGGTCATGAGTTCAAACCTTACGTTGGGCTCCATATTGGGCATGGAGCCTACTTAGAAAAATAAAATAAAATAAAAATAAAAAAATAAACAGTGTAGGCTCAGATATCAGTAAGGGCTGTGCCTAAATCTCAGCAGGGTGAGGAATGGAGAGAGATGGAGCTGGTGGGCAGGGTGGAGGAATGGGCTCTTTTAATCCAGGTCGGGGGAAGGCACTGGGAGAGCACAGCTTGGGGCACAGTGAACAAGGGGAAGAAGAGCAGAGAGTTCAGGAAGACGGGGAGGCTGAAGCCGGTGCCTGTAGGGCCTCCAGACCAGGGTCAGGAACCAGAATCACATTCAGTCAGTGGTGGAAAGCCATAGTTTTGAGCAGGAGATGTGACCTGATCTGCTTTCTGGCTGCTCCGTGGAGACTAGAAGGTATGGAGATGGGGCCAAAGCAAGGAGACCCATCAGGTTATTGCCACAGTTGAGGTGAGAAGTAGTGAGGGTGGGGTTTAGGTCGCAGCAGTGGATATGGTGAAGATGCACCTCTGAGGGCGGGAAAATAAAATGTTTTGTTCTGGAATCTACCTATTTAAACAATTTACTGGGGATTAAAAAGTGGAGTAGTTCTTGACATTCTTATTTCTTTTCCTATTTTGTACTTATGAAATTGTCCCGTTAAGCAAATTACAAAAACACGAGGTAGTGCCTAATTTAGAAACTTAGAGACATGATTAACTCCTATTTTTATTTTTTTAAAAACCTTTTTCCTCTTTTAAACTCATTTTTTAAAAGTTCAGCATTGACAGACTTTGTCATTATTTGTTTTTCCCTCCTTTTTGCTCTCTCCGTGTTGCGCTGTTGTAAGATACAGCAATGTGGGGTCAGAGGTCCCCACCGTGTTCTTTCCGGAAGATGGCTTTCCTCCCCGTAGCCACCTCCTCTTGCTCCAGCTGTGACTTGTAATATTAATTTGCTGTATTAGGAGCCATGACATTAATCTACTTGCAGATTAATTGAATGACACAAAGGATCTTTCATCTACCCATCTCCTCCCCCACGTCGCTAGATCAGTGGATTTAGCCATTAGCTGAAGCATCTCTTAATTGGGGCGATGTGTAAGGTAAGGATTTGTTGCTAGAGATATAAAGTACTTTGGAAAGACAAAAGAAAATGCTTAGGTTTATTTGAAAATTCTGTTCATCTCATTTTAATTGCAACATATAACAGATGACACTAAGCAAAATTTTAATAGTCATAGAAAATAAGATCTCTTCACATAAAGAAAATGGCAAGAGGTTTAATGAGCTTGTATTCAAACTCTGCCAGTAGCTGGTGCAACAATGTAAGCAGGTTATATTAGCTGTCTGAGCTTGGCTTGTTCTGTAAAATGGGACTAATAATGCCTGTGTGATAGAGTTGTGAAGATTAAATATGGCATGTTGTGTAAATGTGTACCGATCCGCCAAATTATAGGTCTTATTATGGAGCCCAAGTCTAAAGGAGCAGGCAGGGAACATCACGTCCCTTCACTGAACAGTGGTGGTAAATTTGACACATTCTTCTAGAGTGAAATCACTGGCGTGTAAGCTACTTATAATATATGAATATGATTTGTGAATGTTAATTCTCAAGTTGTTGAGACACCCAGGCATGTGTTCCTGTTCAAAATTCACCAGCCTTGAAATTCTGGATTGGGCGAGCCTCTATCATTAGAGGAATATTACGTGGTATTTGCTTTCTCCTTTAATTTTTTGCAGAGGCAGTTCTTTTTTTTTTAAAGATTTTAATTATTTATTTGAGAGAGAGAGAATGAGAGAGAGCACATGCGAGGGGGGAGGGTCAGAGGGAGAAGCAGACTCCCTGCCGAGCAGGGAGCCCGATGCGGGACTCGATCCAGGGACTCCAGGATCATGACCTGAGCCGAAGGCAGTCGCTTAACCAACTGAGCCACCCAGGCGCCCTGCAGAGGCAGTTCTAAAGGCAAGGTCCGCTCAGTGTTTTCCTTGTCACATTAGGATTTACTGTGCCAGTAGAGTTGCAAAATAATTTTGTTTTTTAGATCAGTTAATTCTTAAAATGCTATTTAAGACAATCATTGATATTTGAGGGGATGTGCAATAGAACTATTTATTTGCAAGTGTACAGGACTGGGCCAGATGGATGTTTTGTTTTGCTTTTGTTTTTAATTCTTCACTTATTCATGGAGTACCACCAGCGACAATTACATTAATTACAGCTTAGACGTTCTTTTTGTTCTCAGTGGAAGGGCTGTTGTATTTTGTTTGGATAGGAAAGAAACTTGGTAATTGAAGTGGGAAACTAAATTTTTTTTTTTAAGATTTTATTTATTTATTTGACAGAGAGAGACAAAGAGAGAGAAGGAACACAAGCAGAGGGAGTGGAAGAGGGAGAAGCAGGCTTCCTGCTGAGCAGGGAGCCCGACGCGGGGCTCGATCCCAGGACCCTGAGATCATGACCTGAGCCGAAGGCAGAGGCTTAATGACCGAGCCACCCAGGTGCCCCCTAAATTTGGTTTTTAAAAGCTTTATTGGGGGGTGCCTGGGTGGCTCGGCCGTTAAGTGTCTGCCTTCAGCTCAGGTCATGATCCCAGGGTCCTCGGATCAAGCCCTATATCGAGCTCCCTGCTCAGCAGGAAGCCTGCTTCTCCCTCTCCCACTCCCCCCCACTTGTGTTCCCTCTCTTGCTGTCTCTCTCTCTGTCAAATAAATAAATAAAATCTTTAAAAATAAATTAAAAAAATTAAAGCTTTATTGTTTTGAGATTTAAAAATTAACCTTTTAATGCTGACATTGTGGTTAAAAGAAGAAAGGGTGGGGGAAGGGTTTGAGACTTTTTTTAGGGCAGTTTGGAGAAGACATGTTTCCATGTGTCCTAAATCATCTTCTCTACCTACTTAGAAACACTTGGCAGTCTTTTGAGTGAGACCCCAAACTGAGACCCTGACCTTGCTTTGGCTTACTTGCCTTTCTACCACAGAATCAAGGAAAACTCTGACAAAGTTGTTTCTTAAACTTTTTATGTTTGACTGCCTTGGTGTGGTAGATAGAATTTCTGTGCTGGGGGTAGGTTCTAAGACCCCTGCCCAAAACTCTTGCCAAAACAGAAAGGACCACACCCACCTGTCTTCTAAGAGTTCATCTCCTGTGCCTAAACTTGGTCCCACCATCCCTTGTTCTGGGTCTATAGACTGTAGGACCGCAGGGCACTGAGAAAAGAAAGATTCCCAGAGGAGGTCCCTGAACATGACTGAAAGGAGAGAAAAGAGCACACACCCTCACTTCACACTGGGGTGCGCCTGCTGAAACAAGCGGTTTTTGGTGGAAGAGGAAAAGAAAGAATGTATAAGGTGTGGTTAGATTTATAGCCAAGAAGTAAGGGTTGGGTGGGGGAGGGTGTCACAACAGAATGTTGACCCATCCCACACAACCGTAATTTCTCCCCTCTTTCAAAAACTTGCCAAAGTTCATCGCCACCCACAGTAAATAAGGTGGGGCCACTTGGGAAGGCTTGTATTCCTTAACAGCATGACTTCCAGAGCCAGATGTCACAGATGAGGCCAACCAGGGGCTAGGGTAGAGGCCCCCCAGCCGGTGTGCTAAGACTGGCTGCTGGGTCTTGGGAGCACATCTGTGTTTTTCCAGATGACTTCAGAGTTTCGCTGAGTCCTTCAATATACTTTTGTTCACATTCACTGTCTTTTGATTTATGATTTGAGTCTGTTTCTTGAATTTGCAGATTGAAAATTCATATCACAAAGATATAAAGGTAACAGAAATGCCACTCTGGGGCTGATCCGTACACTTATTCTTTTTTTTCCCCCCCACAATTTTTAATAGGACTGGTTTTTTTTCTTAGTATTTAAAGCACCTTGAAAATACTTATGGTTTTAGGTGAATTTGCTGTAGGTAAATGTATGACTTTATTTTATGGAGAAAATAGATCATGAAAATAAATAGTCTATGAAAATTCCCCCCCCCTTTTTTCCTACATTTACGAAAAATAAAAAGAATATCAGTGATACCTCATTAGTAGTAATATAGCCATTAAAAGTCATTTCCAGGGGCACCTGGGTGGCTCTGTCGTTAAGCGGCTGCCTTCAGCTCAGGTCATGATCCCAGAGTCCTGGGATCAAGCCCCACGTTGGGCTCCCTGCTCCGCGGGGAGCCTGCTTCTCCCTCTCCCACTCGCCCTGCTTGTGTTCCTTCTCTCGCTCTGTCTCTCTCTGTCAAATAAATAAATAAAATCTTTAAAAAAAAAAGTCATTTCCATTTTCTATCTCTTGCTCTTCAGAAACTTATTAGGACTTCTTTTCCTCTCCGTTTCAGTATGGTACATGTAAAATCATTCTTTTCTGTTGCAGAAAGGGGCTCTTTAATGTTGGATAAAGGGAGTGTTTGATGTTGTTGCTTTCTAAAGAAACATTTGAAAGACTATATTCCTTTGCATATTTGTGTGTTCCATTTTATTTTATTTTATTTATTTATTTATTTTTAAAGATTTTATTTATTTATTTGACAGAGAGAGACACAGTGAGAGAGGGAACACAAGCAGGGGAAGTGAGAGAGGGAGAAGCAGGCTTCCCGCGGAGCAGGGAACCCGATGTGGGGCTTGATCCCAGGACCCCGGGATCACGACCTGAGCCAAAGGCAGACACTTAACGACTGAGCCACCCAGGCGCCCCTGTGTGTTCCATTTTAATGTCACTAAAGTGTTTTGGTTTTCTCAAAAGAAGGACATCACCTGAAATACACATTTCCTATAAAAAGAATAAATTGCTAACGTTGATTTTTTTTTTTTTTTGAGACCCATGTTCAGGGAAGCCCAGTAGAAGATTATATTGAGTCATTTGGCCCTAAAAGCCTTGAGTTATAAAAAAAAAAACTAACAGGATCAGTAATATTTATGCATAGCACATTATCAGAGATGGTTGGCTGGAGTTGGAAATCGCATTAAGTATTTTATGCCATCGATCAGATAAATGACATCACAGGCAGAGCCTTCAGCTTCCAGTGACCTGCTCCCAGCAAGTCACTGACATCTGCATGTTAGGCCCACAATGCCCACCTATGTCATCATCTACAGCTTGTCCATCAGGCCAACTCACAGGTTAACTTCTTTGAATCAGCCTGCTGCTTGGGCGGGGGGTGGGGGGCACCTTTTCTTCCTAGTGTGGCTCGACCAACTGATCCCCTTCTCCCTACACTGTGGAGTCTCTTAACTCCTAAATGGCAAGGGGTTTTGTTTTTGTCTTTGTTCCTAAATAAGGGGTGGACGGAGGCAGCATAGAAATGGGTAGAGGTGGGGGACAGGAGATTCTAGCCAACTCTTTCTCCAAAGGGCCAAATATAAACATTTTAGACTTTAGGGTCTGTTGGAGCTACTCATTTCTGCGGTTGTAGCAGCCCTACAGGGTATGTGGATGAATGGGCTTGGCTGTGTTCTGATTAAATGTTATTTACAAAAAGTAGGCAAGGGGCCTTTGGCCTATTGCCCATAGTTTGCCAACCTCTGCATATTACAAAGTAACATATCCCTAAGAAACTGGCTCCGAGATTTTCCAGAAGAGAACTCCTTAAAATATTGTGAGCAGTAGAGCATAATTTCATAAATACATAGTGTCTCAGAGGAACCGAGCTTATTGCCCATTTTGATGTTAAGAGTTGGCATCAGGGGGCATCTGGCTGGCTCAGTCGGTAGAGCATGCAACTCCCCATCTCGGGTTCTTGAGTTCATGGCATCAAATATATTTTGCATCTCACACGTTCATTTCTTAAAAATTGCTGGTGGATGGAAAAAGAAGTGGCGGACCACCAGCGTCTGTTATAAAGCAAATGCCAGCATCATGATTAAGCAGAGTGGGGCTGTGAGTGATCATTTTACAGATGCCCTCCGGGGACGTGGAGCCGAGAGCCGGGTGGGTACAGAGGGCCTCGTTTCCAGTCCGTGCGCGCTGCGTCAGACCCCGGGCCAGGGAGTCGGCCCTGGGATGTGGGAGAGCTGCTCGAGTTTCACATGTGTGTATTTTGTGGTCATCTGCTTAGAGTAAAAGTATTATTTTGTTGTAACAATTCTGATGATTAATTGTGATGGTTTTTTTTCTGTAGGAATTGGATAAACCTATAATAGAAATTCAAGTGCCTGTTGAGTAGAATTGGCCTTTTTACTGTTCCATGTGAACTATCTCCGACAGGTTGTCCCTGCAGAAGGACTGGTCTCTATATTAAAGAAGAGGAACGAGGGTGTAGGAGACCATCCTGCCCAGATGCAGCAGAAACCATCGAAACGAAGAGTGAGGTTCCAGGAGATTGATGATGACTTAGATCAAGGTAAAGCGCCCGGGGTGGGGGTCCGTCTAGCACTGAGCTGCTTCTGTGGATCGGCTGAGAGTGTGTTTGGTAATATAGCGTTTGTAAAAAGAACGTGTACTTCGTTGCTTTATTATATTCTGTAAAGAAACACGTAGAATCAAATGATCATCAGCAATTCTGTCATTCCTGAGCATTTGGTTCAAGTAAGTGAGCAAGTCGTAAACTTCAACTCCTGGCCTCCCTATCTTAACCGACGGTCTGCTCGGACCTCATTTCAATTTCCTGTTTAATACTTTTTTTTTAAATGAGCCTGCTATTGTCTTTTTTTTTTTTTTTTAGTGACCATTAGTACTCCTCCTTTGTAGGTCTGAGGAATATTTCTGGATTACAAGGGTATTCAGATATTCTCTCTGGTGATTTTTTTTTGAAGTATTTTTGCTTTTATTTTATTTATTTTTTAAAGATTTTATTTGAGATAGAGTGAGAGAGAGAGAGAGAGCACAAGCAGGGGGGCAGCAGGCAGAGGGAGAAGCAGACGCCCTGCTGAGCAGGGAGCCCAACAAGGGGCTCCATCCCAGGACCTCAGGATCATGACCTGAGTCACCCAGGCGCCCCCCTCCGGTGATTTCGTCATGACTCTACAGGAGAAAGTGCCTCGCAGCACTGTGCCACTGCTGCTCACCTTTGACCCCTCCCGCGCGTGCGCAGGCACGCACGCGTGCGGTGGTTGCTAGGGCTACCCGAGGCCTAGGTCAATAAGGGTGAGAAGAATTACAGCCAAGCGCTTTTCAGGGGGCTTCTCAAGTTTATAAAATAACAGCATTGCTAAAATAACAGAGTAAACACATACCTGTGCTTTCTAGGTACATAAAGTGGCAACAGTAGAGGTCTCTAAATTTTTACAGAAGAAAGCTTCCAATTTCTGGTTATAAAGGAGCCTTGGAAACGATCTGTTCCCATCCCTCCTTTTACCTCTGCACCAGGCTTCTCCAGAGAGAGTGCTTGGTTCTCTGCACGAATGGCACTGAATCGTTGCTTACCAAGAGGAGCCCCGGATGTACAGATGATGTTCCTACCTACTTGGTGGCCATCACGTCTTAGCCCGGTCACTTAGCTTCTGCTCGGCAGCCACCTGTGCCTCGAGGCCTCCTGGTTTAGCCACGAAGCTCTAAACAGTTTCAACACCTGTTGATAAAACAAACAAGACAAATGTTTAAAATAAACTGTGAAGAATGTTCACTTAGAAATATAGGATTATGAAGAAAAACATGGAAAACTACATGTACTAGATGGTTGACATAGATGGGGTGAGAGTGCATGATGCCAAAAAAACAGAAAAGAGGGTGAAAAAAGCTGAACTGACCAAAAAAAACAAAAAACAAAAAAAACCCAAGAACTACAGTAATGATATTATACTTATTCATTTGTAGAAAAATATATTTGCATGGATGCATATAAATTATCAAACCTATTGACTATTAAAATTTATTAAACTATAAATTTGTAAATCATAGAAAGTATATTTACATAATCCTATTTTTTAAGGTTTTTTTTAAGATTTTATTTATTAGAGAGATAGCAAGCACGCACACAAGCAGAAGGGGGGTAAGAGAGAGAGGGAGAAGCAGACTCCCCACTGAGCAGGGAGCCTGACTCGGCGCCTGATCCTAGGACCCTGGGATCATGACCTGAGCCGAAGGCAGACGTTTAACCAGCTAAATGTCTGCCTTCGGCTCAGGTCATGATCCCAGGGTCCTAGGATCGAGCCCCACATCGGGCTCCCTGCTCAGCGGAAAGCCTGCTTCTCCCTCTCCCACTCCCCCACTGCTTGTGTTACCTCTCTCACTGTGTCTCTCTCTGTCAAATAAAAAAAAAAAAAAAAGTAAGAATCCTGAAAACTGTGTCTTTGATCTGGAAGGATACACACCAGAGTGTGTTTGCCTCTGGGGTGGGAGAGGAATATGCTTGAGTAGGAGAAAAACAGAGTCCCTTAGATTCTTAGATGTTTTTGTGTTTGAATTTTTACAGGAAGAATATATTCACATAATCCTGTAAAATCTTCCAAAAAAGTCTATTTTGTTTATATTATGTTTTATAAAATGTGGGTTTTTTTAATCATAAAAGTAATATATGTTAATCATGAAAAAACTCATGCAGTAATAGGGCACCTGGGTGGTGCAGTCCAACTCTTGGTTTCGGCTCAGGTCACAATCTCGGGGTTGTGAGATAGAGCCCCATGTCGGGCTCTGCATTCAGCAGGGAGCCTGCTTGGTTTTCTCTCTCTCCCTCTGCCCCTCCCCCCCACCACATGTGCATGCTCTCTTTTATCTCTTTCTCTCACTCTCTAAAATAAATAATAAAATCTTAAAAAAAAAAGGGGCACCTGGGTGGCTCAGTCGTTAAGCGTCTGCCTTCGGCTCAGGTCATGATCCCAGAGTCCTGGGATCGAGCCCCGCATGGGGCTCCCTGCTCGGCGGGAAGCCTGCTTCTCCCTCTGCCACTCCCCCTGCTTGTGTTCCCTCTCTCGCTGTGTCTCTGTCTTCAAATAAATAAATAAATAATTTTTTTAAAAAAATCTTAAAAAAAAAAACAAAACTTGCACAATAATGAAGTAAAACAGTGTCAAGTCTTCTGATCTTCCCTTGAGGGTTTCCCCCAAGTACTAATTGAAGTTTCTTACCATCTTTTCAGGACACATTGTGTATATATGTGTGCACATGTGTATAGACACACTGACACATACATGTTTTTTGTTTTAACACAAATGGGTTCATTATACTGTTATGTTACTTCTTTTTCATTTAACCATTGATCTTGGATGTCTTCCTATGAGAGAACATATTAAACTTACTTCATTCTATTAAACAATTGCATATTATTTCATTATATGAATGTCCCATGATTATTTAATTGTTCCATTATAACTGGAATAACTGAGTTATTCTCAACTTTATGCTCTAACAGACTTTGTCACAGTGAACATGCCCGTAAATATGCTAGTTTGTGATGTGCTAATCTGTAGGCTGATTCCCAGAAGTGAATTTGTTGGACTAAGTGATAGGGTCCAGCTGCCCTGAGGCGGTCCTGGTTTACACCTGTTGTCTCATCTTTGTCCCCCCCACACTCCCTCGCTGTCAAACATGTCCCAGTCAGGAGGATAAATTTTTTTTTTAAAGATTTTATTTATTTGACCGAGACACAGTGAGAGAGGGAACACAAGCAGGGGGAGTGGGAGAGGGAGAAGCAGGCTTCCCGCTGAGCACGGAGCCCGTTGTGGGGCTCGATCCCGGGACCCTAGGATCATGACCCTGAGCTGAAGGCAGATGCTTAACGACTGAGCCACCCAGGTGCCCAGGAGGATAAATTAATTTAAAGTTTTAATAGATACTGCCAGATCACCTTCCAAGAAGGTTCTGGTAGTTTCTCATCATGCTGATCATAAAACTTTTCAGTCTTTTTCCAAATTTAAAAAATTTTTAATTATGAATGATCATTAAGGCTTTCCAACCAAAGAATAGCTATTTTCTTAATATAGAGAGACCGATAAGGACATTTTTATTAAAAACAGGCCTGCTTGTTATTAAGCAAAATAAAAAGAAATCACTGTACTAGCTAGACCGTCGCTGTTCCACTGAATGGTAAGAATAAAATTGAGTAATGGCACCTGGGTGGCTCAGTGGGTTAAGTGTCTGCCTTCGGCTCAGATCATGATCCCAAGGGTCCTGAGATCGAATCCCACATCAGGCTCCTTGCTCAGTGGGGAGTCTGCTTCTCCCTCTGCCTGCCACTTCTCCTGCTTGCTTTCTCTCTTTCTCAAATAAATACAGTTAAAAAAAAAATGAGGGGCACCTGGGTGGCTCAGTTGGTTAAGCAACTGCCTTCGGCTCAGGTCATGATCCTGGAGTCCCGGGATCAAGTCCCACGTCGGGCTCCCTGCTCAGCAGGGAATCTGCTTCTCCCTCTGACCCTCTTCCCTCTCATGCTCTCTGTCTCTCATTCTCTCTCTCTCAAATAAAAAAAAAAAAAAAGTAAAATCAAGTGAGATGCAAAAGTGATCCCACCCAAAGACAATTTTTTATTGTTTAATATCAAATTGACCTTGCTTTAAGGTGAGCTCCTGATGTGAACTCCAAAGATATTGTAATATTGAGATTGTAATTTGTACCCTAAAATAAGGCTATGAGCACATCAGAGAAGTACTGCCCTTCTTTTCTTTTTTAATGGAAGCAATTATATTCGTTGTATAAATGAGCTAGTTTTCATTTTAGCATTGACAGGCTCCACAGATGTATGTGTCTGTGGTGACTGACAGGTGTTTGTCTGGTGACTGACAGGTGTATGTCTGTGGTGACTAGCAGGTGTGTCTGTGGTGACTAACAGGTATGTGTAGTGACTGACAGGTGTACGTCTGTGGTGACTGACAGGTGTATGTCTGTGGTGAATGACAGGTGTGTGTCGTGACTGACAGGTGTATGTCTATGGTGACTGACAGGTGTGTGTGGTGACTGACAGGTGTGTGTCTGTGGTGACTGACAGGTGGGTCCCACGCAGTCCTCACATGCACTAGCTTTCTGTCAGGGACTCCAGCCCCTGGAGGACTCAGGTTAACTAGAAATGTCTACTTACCGTGACCAGTGAGAAGACAGCAGACACTGGGATTTCCATTTTGCACCTATTTAACCTTACTCTGTTCTCATATTTGCAGATGAAGTTGGAGGTGGTTCCTGTATTTTACTGGTCTTGCTGTGCATAGCAACGGTTTTCCTGAGTGTCGGAGGAACCGCATTGTACTGCACTTTTGGCGACATGGAGTCGCCCGTTTGTACAGACTTTGCGGATAACATGGACTTCTATTACACTAAGTTACTGCAGGGAATGGCGGAACTGAAACACTGGGTCTACCTCTCCTAGCAGCACTCAAGAGGCACAGGCATGCTGGCAGTGAGAATCAAAGAGTGAAACTTTCTAAACGGCTTTTATTTTCAGAGTTCTGTAACATGCATCCCCTCCCCCCAGCGAGGAGCCCTGGACTTCCAGAAATGGCAGCTTGAAATGGTAATCCAGAGGAGCTCTCAGAATAACCCTGAGCATTGTGGATGGAAGGAATGGTCTTTGGAGAGCACATCCACCCACTCCATGCTACTTCCTAAGGGAGCGTGCTACGCCCAGCAGAATCTCAAGGGCATTGTTGGAGCTCCACCATTTTTAGCTGCCTTGTCAAGCTAATGGTTAAAGGACACTTGGTTTACATTTGTTGGTCCAAAGACATTGCTTGCAGCCATCATGCAATAAGTTTGTGTATAATCAAAAGGAGTTACCTTACGGTTTCATTGTCTTTTTTTAGTTAACCTTGGGAACTGTGTAATTTAGGCTTTGTGCATTATTTCCAGATTCTGTTCTTCATCTGTGAAATGATTGTGTGTGTGTGTGTGTGCGCGCACGTGCGCACACGCGTGCATGCATGCATGTCTGTTTCAGATGGTTATCATAAGCAAATTTCCGACCCAGGATAACAAAGATGATCTTTATTTGAACCTGACTATAAATGTGTGGGCACAAATAGAAGGCTTAACTGTGGAACAGATGAGTGGTAGAAATCTCGGCCCTGAAATCAGACACTGTGATAGATCTGTGACAATTAATTTGATTAACTAGCCAGAAATTAATCACAGGCCTAGAGGTAAAGAGGAAAAACTAAAGAGCTCCCTCTAAGTCTCAGGCACCCAGCTTCATCATGGATTCAGTGCTTGCTGAGGAATGTTGAGTGCTGGACTCACTTCTCAGTAGGTGAGCACGTTACTAGGTTCTGAGAATCTAAGAACCAGAATACAAAGATCAAGAAGATAACAGTTCCTGCTCTAGATGTTTTAATTCTGGTCTTATGTAAAATAAACTCCTACTTTGGCAAATGAAATTAAATCACGATATATAATTCAGTATTAACAAATCACACATTCAAATGTTTGAATGTGCATTCATATCATGGGCTTGATTTAGACCTCTTATGGGGCTGTTCAGCGAAAATTCAATCAATCATATCTTAAATAGGTAAGTGTGTGATTTTTGTTTCAATCTGTCAGTTTGATGGCATTTCCTTTTCTAAGGTACAGTGGTCTAACATTTAGAAAACCTTGCTTTGGCTTTTTATAGCATAGGCAGCCTTTTAACAGAGACAGAACACATGAATTCTAGTTTTTTAGCAAGTGACCATTATTTCATGTTTTTTGTTAGGATCGTTTGAAAGAAAAAGGGAGAAATTACTTTCTAGTTGTTACTGGCTGGTACAGTACCTCCTGTGTGTTTCTGCTTATTTATTTAGATTATATGAATTTTAAAGGGCTTTTTGTATAAGTTGGTAATCTGTTGTTGAGCATGCGTTCGGTTATCCCAATGCTACATATTTAATTGCTATGTACTTAGTGTTTTGATTTTCTATAATTTCAGTTCAGTATATTTTTAGGTTGGTTAATTTTTAAGTTGATGTTTTATTTTCACTTATAATACTGTTTGACTTGTCTCTATCATGTCACCATAAACTGTAATATTTTCAAGAATTATAGATCAAAATATTTATTTAGAAGTGTACAAGAGAGTGAAATTTAGATTCCTTATACTTAAGGCTGATTTTATTAGAGGATTATTTTAATGTTCTATTATAAATTTTAAGAATTTGTATTCAGATGGTATGTAAACTATGTAAAATGTTGATGGTACTATCTCACGTGGTTCTAGAAAAGATATTCTACCCAAATCCGCTGTGAGGGGCATCCCCATCAGGGACAAACCTCTTCTGTTTAACCCTCGTGATTTCTAGTTACAGGAATTTGGTGGTGGGGATTTCTGCCAGTTTTATGTCAAGATAAATCAGAATTTCCCTCCTGTTCACCTCTTTTAGGTCACTATCGAAGTCCTAAATACCATAGCATCACATTTGCTGAAACTGAAGATCTCACACTGGGGCACAAGGACTAAGACAGAATATGGGGTTCTCAGGGGCCCAGGGAGTGTCAGACAAACTGTGTGTGTCCTCACTGCTTCCCAGGGAATGTGAGGTGAGCTCAGGAGCATATTGATATCTTGACTTGAAATAAGCATGAAATCTCAACTAGAAAAATTAGGGCAACTTTAAAAAATGAAATAGTCATTTATTGCATGAATTGGAGTAACTTCATCTGGTGATAAAAAAAATTATCTCACACGTAAAAAATTCATTCCAGTTTTACTACAATGTAATTTTTTCTGCCATTTGAAAGTACTGACAACTCTTTGTAACTAATCTTCCCTAAGAACTGTATTTGAGGGTAACAGATCAAGCTTGTAATTTAAAATGACACCAACACAGTGTCTCAGAGAGTTTATTTGAACCCTGGGAGAAAAACTGCTTTAAAGCGACAGTGTGAAATGCTTTGAGAGGTTGGTCTGGCCCCACAAGCAGACGGCGGTCTATTTTGGGAAATCTAAGAGGTCCCTACGTGAAAGCTCTTCTGGTTCTAAAAGCCCTCCCCTATCTGCCTGACACAGTAACTGAAATTTACTCTAAAAACTCATTCCTTCGGATTTAAAAATCAAAATCCACTGGGCAGTGACTATGTATTATAGAGGATTTGAAATTTGAAAGCAGGCCTTGTTTTGAAAGGACAGGTGTGAATTGGGGCATGCTGGGGCAGCGGTGCGGAGGGGGCAGGAATTGAGAAGCGAACGAGGGAAGGTGGGGAAAGAACAAAGAAATCCTTTGGCTGTTAACCCGCTTTGCTGAGAGGCTGGCCCGGTTCAAGGAGAGACTGATTTTTGTCTTCCCACTGACGTGACCTGCCTAACTCTTGAGGATTTCTGTGGGTTTAAGTAGTATTAATGCACCCTTGTATACTTCCCCGTGCAGTGTATATAGTGTTTTCACATGTATTCATGTGATGGTTACATCATGAAACACACATCGCTCAGTGCAGGTTTGTATCTCCCCAATCCCGTCTGCTTTCCATCCTGCCACGTTATCTCCACCCTCGAAAAGAATGAGAGTGATCTAGGGTTGACGGCGCAAATTCTAGTGCCATCTGCTGTTTTAACAGCCTCAAAGATCGACATTTATCGAGCCTCGTGCACTAGCCCTGTAAAAGCTATGGTAAATTAAAAATGTCCTGAAGGATTCTAGGACAGTTTAACTCTCTCTGAGTTTAGGGTGCTGAGAGAAAAGGTATCTCTTCTCCCTGGTTCTAATGGGAGTAACTGCTAAACTCAATTTTTTGCCTGTTGCTCTGAGATCAGGGCAGAACCACGAGCAGTGTGTCACTGTCTTGCACCTTGACAAATGTATGTATGCCTGCCATGTGCTTAGAGCTGGGTGCTGGAGCTCCAGGAACAAGAAATCATAGCAGCTTAAAGAAGTTAGTGTCTGGTGAGATACATGCATTTGTGAAGGAGGAATCAAAATGAAGAAATTGAGTGTCCTGCTACCCGTGGGAGTAGAAAATTGAGTTCATTCTCTCCTACCAGGTGTCATGCACTATAAGGAACAAAAGTAAAATTCTAGGGGCTCTTGGGTGGCTCAGTCGGTTAAGCACCTGCCTTCAGCTCATGTCATGATCCTGGGGTCCTGGGATCAAGTCCAACATCGGGCTCCCTGCTCAGCGGGGAGTCTGCCTCTCACTCTCTCTGTCTCTCTCTCTCCCTTTCCCCATCACTCGTCCTCTCTCTCTCTCTCTCAAATAAATAAATAAATAAAATCTTTAAAAATAAAATAGAATAAAAATTATGATTTTTTTTTAAAGTAAAATTCTATCTAGGCTTCCTGCATAGCAGCATGATAGACAGGAATCTTTTCTCACAACCTAAGTTCTGGTAATTATTACTTTTCACTTATAGTTAGTGTTTGTGGCATTAGTAGCCGGTGGGCTTTCCAGCAGTAGAAAGCTTCTCCCTAAGAGCCTTCTTCAAAACTGAAATTCTGATTAGCACAAGTGAGAACCTCACAAAACTCCAGGTCCAGAAGCTTCCTCAGTAAATTCTATCAATCATTTAAGTGAGAAATCATATCCATCCTACAAAACACCTCAGAAAGGAGAGTGTTTCATGGGACAAGATTACTCTGAGACCAAAACCAGACAAGACAATAAGATAGCTAAAGACCAGTATCATTCGTGAACTTAGACACAAAATCCCTAACAAATACCAGTTGATCCAATCTAACAATATACACAAGAGGTAATACAGCATCACGGCCAATTGAGATTAATCCTGGGAGTACAATGTTGTTTTCACATTAAAAAATTACTCAATATAATTCACCGTTTTAACAAACAAAGGAAAACCGGACTACCATACCAGTAAGTGCATGCGATTCATACACCATTCATGATAAAAACTCTGAGCAAACTAGGACTTCCCTAACCTGATCAAGGGCATTTCCAAAAAACCCGCAGCTAATATCAAATACCTAGTTGAAAAGGACAAATGCTTTTTTTTTTTTTTTTTGAGATTTTTATTTATTTATTTGACAGAGAGAGACAGCGAGAGAGGGAATACAAGCAGGGGGAGTTGGAGAGGGAGAAGCAGGCTTCCCGCGGAGCAGGGAACCCGATGTGGGGCCACTCAGGTGCCCCGACAAATGCTTTTCTTCCTCAGGTCCACAACAAGGCAAAAATGTTCATTCTGACCACTTTTGTTCAGTGTTGTACGGGACGACCTACTACGACAAGGCAAGAAATAAAAGGCATACCGACTAAAAAGGACAAAATAAAACTTTTTGCCAATGACATGATTGTTTATCAAGAAAACCCTAAGGAATCTGTAGAATGCTATTAGAATACGCGAGTATAGCGAAGTCATAGAATGCAAGGTCAATATACAAAAAAGTCAATAGTATTTCTGGGTACCAGCAATGAACCATTGGAACATGAAATTAAAAATCATGAATAAAAGAATCAAAATTCATTTCACTTACAATAGCACCCAAAACATGAAAGATTCTCAAATTTAACAAAATATGTGCAAAACCTGTGCAATGGAAACTATAAACCATTGCTGAAAGGAGACCTAAATAAGTGAGGAAATACAATCTGCTTGTGGAGTAGAAAACCCCGTATCATGAAAATGTCAGTTCCCCCCAGATCTATCTGCAGACCTGACATCACCTCAAAGTCCCAGCAGTGTCTATAAGTGGACAGGCCAATTTTAAAATTCATGCAGAGATGCAGGTGACTTAGAAGATAGCCAATGAGGGCGCCTGGGTGGCACAGTCGACTGAGCGTCAGACTCTTGGTTTCGGCTCAGGTCGTGATCTCAGGGTCATGAGATCAGGCCCTACGATGGGCTCTGTGCTCTGTGCTCACCTCAGAGTCTGCCTGAGATTCTCTCCCTCTCCCTCTGCCCCTATCCCTCGAGTTCTCTCTCTCACTTTCAAATAAATAAATGTCTTTAAAAAAAAAAAAAGAAGATAGCCAATGAAACCATGAGAACAAAATGGCAAGACATACTTCTTGATTTCGAAACTGAGTGGCACAGTAACCAAACTGGTGTGGCACGAGGACAGTCCAGACGTGCATCTGTGTGTGCGGGCACCAGTGATCCTCTACAAAGGCTCCAAGGTAATTCAGCGGGGCAAAGGAAAGTCTTCAACACCTAAGGCTAGAACAACTGCATGTCCCATTTGGAATAAAATACACTTAGACCTTTACCTCACACATAAAAATTAACTAGAAATAATGGATCCAAATACAAACACTAAAACTATAAAACTTCTAAAAGAAAACGAGAAAATCTTTGCAACCTTTGGGTAAGCAAAGGTTTCTTAGAACATGAAATATACAGACCATAAAAGAAAAACAATTTATTAACTGAACTTTAAAAACTCGTACTTTTGGGGGGCACCTGGCTGGCTTAGATGGTAGAGCATGCAGCTCTTGATCTCAGGGTTGTGAGTTTGAGCCCCATGTTGGGTGTAGAGATTACTTAAAGTGTTTAATTAATAAATAAATAAAAACTTGTACTTTTGAATTACATAGTTAGGAAAATGAAAAAGCAAGCTGAGGAGCAGAAAAAATATTCACAATACCTTTATCTGGTAAGGCCTTGTATTCAGAATATGTGAAGATCATACAACTCAATATTATGACAAACAATCCAGTTAAAAATCTTTGGACACCCTTTACAAAAGAAAATACACCAATGGGCACACGAAAAGATGTTGAATATCACTAGTCATCAAGAAAATGCAAATTGAAACAATGAGAAACCTGCTAGAATGATTAAAATTACCAAGATTGACTGGGAATGCAAGAGTGGTTTGGCATAAGAAAATCAATGTAATAATGCCATTAATAGAACAAAGGTGGGGGAAGGACATGATTATCTAAACTGATGCAGAAGAGGCATTTGACAAAAATCCAACATTCTTTCATGATAAAAACTCTCAATAACCTAGGAATAGAATGGAACTTCCTCAACATGATAAAGGGCATTGACAAAACAAAACAAAAACACAGCTAATATGGTGAAAAACTGGAAGCTTTCTCCTTAAGATCAGGATTCTAGGGATGCCTGGGTGGCTCAGTTGGTTAAGCGGCTGCCTTTAGCCCAGGTCATGATCCCAGGGTCCAGGGATCGAGTCCCACATTAGGCTCCTTGCTCAGCAGGGAGCCTGCTTCTCCCTCTCTCTCCTTCTGCTTGTGCTCTCTCTCTCAAATAAAATCTTTAAAAAAAAAAAAAAAGATCAGGATTCTACTTTCACCATTGCTATTCAACATAGTACTGAAGTTCTAGCCAGAATTAGACAAAAAAAAAAAAAAAAATCCAAATTGAAAAAGATGTAAAACTATTTGCAGATGACTATATACATATTATATATATAATCCTAAAGAATCCACAAGAAAGCTACCAGAGCTAATAAATGGACTCATCAAAGTTACTGGGTTTAAGATCAACACACAAAAATCAATTGTTGTTGGTTTTCTTTTTCAGATTTTGTTTATTTGAGAGAGTGCATGAGCAGGGGGAGGGGCAGAGGCAGAAGGAGTAGCAGACTCCCCACTGAGCAGGGAGCCTGGCATGGGACTCAATCCCAGGACCCTGGGATCATGACCTGAGCCGAAGGCAGACGCTTAACCAACTGAGCCACCCAGGTGCCCAAAAATTAATTGTTTTTAAACACCAGTAATTAAAATTCCAAAAAGTCAATTAAGAAGGCAATTTATAATATAATCTAAAAGAAGAATAAGAAGAAGAAGAATCTAAAAGAATAAAATACATATGAATGAATTTAGCCAAGGAAGAGAAGACTTGCACACCAAGAATTATGAAACATCACTGAAAGAAATTTAAAGAATATCTAAATAAATGGAATGTTATCCTGTGTTCATGGATAGGAACATAACATGTATTAAGATGTCAATACACTGAAAGAAATCTACAAATGTAATCACCATCAAAATTCCAATGGCCATTTTTTTTTTTTTAGCAGAAATGGAAAAGCTAAGTACCAAATTTATGTGGTATTGCAAGGGGATCCAATAACCAAACAGTCTTGAAAAAAGAAATAAAATTGGAGGATTCACATTTCCCGACTTCAAAATATATTATAAAACTACAGTAATCAAAAAACTGTGATATTGGCATAAGGATAGACATATAGACCAAAAGAATCAAATTGAGAGTTGAGAAATAGGCCCAAACATCTTTGGCCAGTTGATTTTTGATGTCAAGGATGTCAAGTCCATTCAAGGGGGAAAGAATACTCTCTTCAACAGATGGTTGTTCTGGGACAACTGGATTTCCACATGCAAGAGTGAGATTAGACCCCTGCCTCATACCATATACAAAAATTAATGCAAAACGGATCAATGGCCTATGTATGAGCTAACTCTGTAAAACTCTTAGAAGAAAACATAAAGGTAAATCTTAATGACTATGGATTTGGGAATGGATTCTTAGATATGACACCAATTCTTAGATATAAGACCAAAAGCACAAGTAACAAAAGACAGGTAAGTTTGACTTCACAAAAACTTTTAAGATTTTGTGCATCAGGGCGCCTGGGTGGCTCAGTTGGTTAAGTGACTGCCTTCGGCTCAGGTCATGATCCTGGAGTCCCAGGATCGAGTCCCGCATCGGCCTCCCTGCTTGGCGGGGAGTCTGCTTCTCCCTCTGACCCCCCTCCCTCTCATGCTCTCTGTCTCAAATAGATAAATAAAATCTTAAAAAAAAAAAAAAAAAGATTTTGTGCATCAAAGGGAATTATGGAGAAAATGAAAAGACAAGCCATAGAATGGGTGGAAATACTTGCAGATCAAATATCTGGTAAGGGTTTAATATCCAGAGTCTATACAGAACTTCTACAATTCAACAAAAAACTCCAATGAAAAATGAGCAAAAAACTTGAACACACGTTTTTCTAAAGAAGATATATAAATGGCCAATAAACACGTGAAAAGATGCTCAATATCTTTGATCATTAGGGAAATGCAAATCAAAAACCACAGTAAGATCAATGAAATGATACATACCACAACATCGACGAACCCGAACACTACGTTATGAGAAATAAGCCAGACATGAGCAAATATTGTGTGATTACACTTATATGAAGTGTGGGTAGTAGGCAAATTCAGAGACAGGAAGTAAGAACTGTGGTTACTAGAGGCTGAGGGAAGGGGAAATGGAGTTATTGCTTAATTGTTAGTGTTTCTGTTTGGGTGCCGAAAAAGTTTAGAAAGTAGCTATTAGTGGTGATGGTTGTACAACACCATAATGCATTTAATGCCACTGAACTGTACACCTAAAGAGAGTTAAAAAGGCGAATTTTTAAACAAGATTTTATTTATTTATTTGAGAGAGAAAGAAAGTGAGCACAAGAGAGTACATAAGCCAGGGGGAAAGGCAGAGGGAGAAGCAGACTCCCCGCTGAGCAGGGAGCTCAGTCATGACCTGAGCTGAAGACAAATGCTTAACAGACTGAGCCACCCAGGCACCCCAAGGCAAATTTTTTTTTTTAAGATTTTTTATTTATTTTTTGACAGAGAAACAGTGAGACAGTGAGAGAGGGAACACAAGCAGGGGGAGTGGGAGAGGGAGAAGCAGACTTCCCGCCGAGCAGGGAGCCCGATGCGGGGCTCAATCCCAGGACCCTGGGATCAGGACCTGAGCTGAAGGCAGATGCTTAATGACTGAGCCACCCAGGTGCCCCAAGGCAAATTTTAAGTTACACAAAAAATGGGGCACCCGGGTGGCTCAGTCCGTTAAGCATCTGACTCTTGGTTTTGGTTCAGGACATGATCTCAGGGTCGTGAGATCGAGCCCTGTGTCAGGCTCCACGCTCAGCACAGAGTCTGCTTGAGTTTCTCCCTCTCCCTCTGCCCCCGCCCCATGCTCTCTCTCTCTCTCAAGTAAATAAATAAATCTTAAAAAAGAAAGAAAGAAAGAAAGAAAAATTTAAGCTACAAGGAGCCAGAGACTTAAAGTGTTGGTAAGGATGTGGAGCAACCAAATTCTCACACACAGTTAGTGGGACTATGGAATAGTACAACCACTTTGGAACACAGCTTGGCAGTTTCTTATAAGTACACCTCTCCTGCTCATGCGATTCCAGCAATTCCACACCTGGGTTCTTGCTTAAGAGAAATGAAAAGCTGTTCACACAAAAACTTTTACATAATGTGTTCATGGCAACTTTATCTATAATAGCCAATAAGTGAGAACACCCTAGTGCCCATCACTAATAGAATACCAGTCAGCAATAAAAAGCACAAACTTGTGAATATACAAGCAATATGGATTAATCTCAAAATAATTATTCTGAGTGAAAGAAGCCAGCGACAAGAGAGCCCATATCATATGTTTCCATTCATATAAAATTTTAGAAAATGCAAATTAATCCATGGTGACAGAAACAGATCAGTGGTTCGTCGAAGGGCAGAAGGATGGGCTGAAGGGGTCACAGGGCAATTTTTGGGATTGATGGAAATGTTCCATAACTTGATTGTGGTCGTAAGTTCATGGGTATAGGGGCGCCTGGGTGGCTCAGTCGTTAAGCGTCTGCCTTCAGCTCAGGTCGTGGTCCCAGGGTTCTGGGATCGAGCCCCACGTCGGGCTCCCTGCTCCGCGGGAAGCCTGCTTCTCCCTCTCCCACTCCCCCTGCTTGTGTTCCCTCTCTCGCTGTCTCTCTCTCTGTCAAATAAATAAAATCTTTAAAAAAAAATAAGTTCATGGGTATATACATCTTTCCAAATGCACTGGGTTATACAATTTACATAGATACAGTTATGTATATAAATTATACCTCAATAAAGTTAATTTTTTAAAAATTCCAATTTGTAGCTTCATGTCATCTCAAGGTGTTATGAGGGGCAAGGGAATCCGTACTGTCTATCTGAATACTTTATTCTCTTTCACTGCTGTTACTTCACTGGGCTACAGAGAAATGATGACCTCCAATTTGTGCAAGACTTAACTACTCATATGCCTACTTATAAGGTGTTCCAATAAGGTCACTAGTTCAAAATGCCTTGATTTCACTCCCAATTCGGTTCAGAGCTTTTAGATCCCTCTAGCTCCTTTGGAAGTTTTGAGATGGTGATTTAAAACTCTGCTTTTTCTCTACTCAATGCAGCAGTCCAAGTTCCAAACCCAATCTAATTATAGATATTCTGTAAGGACAACCCGCTCTCCCTCCCTCTGACCGGAATGCATTGATCAAAAGTGAGGTTTTGTGATTTTATTGTTTTTCTTAACTGCCTTGGATCAAGGGTCAGGAAGGAGAGATGCACTCAGGGAGCAGAGAAGGCTCACATCATTCATTGGAATGACGACATCCCCTGGTTCTGATTTTCCGAGTACAAGATTAGGGGTTGACAGGATCCATACAAACTAAACAAAGAAGAAAAGTGTCCTTGCCTACACTTCTGGTGTGGATAGGAACTTGGTCCAAAAGTGACTGTAAATAGAGGCAATCTGCTTTTTTTCCCATTTCAATTTTTTTCTCCATTGGAAAAACTAAATTGTTGGGATAGGAAGAGTAGTTTGGTCAACCCTGGAGAAGAGACTCGGGATACAGGATCGTTTGGTGGTACAGAAGAACCAAAGAAGGGAGGTGGTCACTAGAGTTGGAATCTCGATGATAAATAAGATCACAGTAACTGGATGTTCAGCCTGGACATCAGTTTCCTTACCTATGTAATTTCTAAAATAACATCAAACTTTAAAATGTCCAAAACATTCTGTTTTCCATCACTGGGAAAAGACAACGTGGATGTCTATATTTGTTGGGTTGCAAGAGTTGGATGAGGTTGGATAGGGGTCCTTTGAAGCTGATCATGGAAGTAAGAGGTGGAATATATAAATGGATCCATAGACTTGGAAGCTTCCACTGTACCCAAAGCTCCTCTTGAAGAAAAGGCCACCACAGGTGGTTCCTTCTCAACAAGTTGCTGTGTTTTATGTTTCGTCACCCTACAGCCCTGGCCACAGTTGATTGGATTGGGGGAATTGTGCCCTAGCCTGTTGCTTTTCTGAGAACCTGAACATAAGGGAGGATCGTGAACTGGACAGGAATGAGTTCTTTGGAGAGTGTTTAGTCTCCAAAACAATATAGAATCAGGAGTTCTAGTAAATGGTATCTGCCCCAAACAGATCATTTGAATTTGGGGTACAGAGTCTATGTCCAGTCCTGGCAATGGGAAGGAGCAGAAGTCTACCAGGCATCAGGGATCCATGTCAATGCCAATGCCAATGCTCAGGCTGGAGTCCCACAAACAGCACAGCTTCTACAGTAGAGTCTCCAAGACCTACACTGCACACATTCCAGGTCCAGAGGGCCTGGCTCTGGGGACTATCCTTTATCACAAGTGCTCCTTAAAAGAAGTGACCGCAAATTGGTCTATGCCCTGCGAATCCAGAGAGACCAGCTTCACAACAGATCTTGTGCGTGAGCATTACCTGGCTGTGTCAACACTGACTCATTTGCTCTCTGGTGTCAGAAATGAAGCTGGAATCCAAGCAGCTTCAGTGACTTCCTTACGGTCAAGATCAGCAGAGCGAAGGAAAGAGTTTCTACTTCTAAACAAGAAGTTGGGGGGTGCCTGGGTGGCTCAGTCATGATCCCAGGGTCCTGGGATCGAGCCCTGCATTGGGCTCCCTGCTCCGCGGGAAGCCTACCTCTCCCACTCCCACTTGTGTTCTTGCTTGTGTTCCTTCTCTCTCTCTGTCTCTCTCTGTCAAATAAATAAAATCTTAAAAAAATAAAAATAAACAAGAAGTTGGGAATATCTACAGGGCGTTTTTCCTGGGATTGCTACTGCATCCTCCTTTTGCTCTTTTTTTACCTATCACTCTGTACCCTGCGTCTTGCATATGAACAAGACAGCAGGGGCGCTTACTCCATTTCTGCAAGGCCTCCACCCTGGGACATCTGGTGGTTCGCCATCCTATGCTTGTGTGAGGGACCCTGGGGGAGCCCGGTAGGAAGGCAGAGCGCTTCCCTGACAGACCCCATGTATACACTCAGCGCCTATGGGTGCCAGATAAAATACAGCATGCCCGGTTATTGTGTGAGACATACTGAAAAAGGACTTGTTTATCTGAAATTCAAATTTAACCAGGCATCTTGTATTTTTCTTGCTAAATCTGTCAATCCTGTCAGGACCACAGTGTGATACCAATGCCAAGGACCGGCGGGAGAGGCTCATCAGGGCAAGAGAAGCGAGGGGATTAGACCCAAGGACTTCTGGGGAGCATCTCTCAGCTGCCCTTTGTGGATTCCCGAAGCATCTGCAATGTTGTGGGTCTGTAAACCAAAAACATGGCATCAATACAGCTGTGAGATCAATGTGTCTGCAAAGGGGCAGCGAATGGCCAGAGCTTGGTGGCATTTGTGGTGCTCCAAACCCTGCGTCTGTAGGATTTTAACCCTTTGTAATCTTTACAAAAGTGAGAATTTAAGCCAAGCTTAGAATGTGATGCAAAAAATTAATTTAGCACTTCCCCCTGAAGTGACAAATCTTCCAAGTGTGGCTTTGTGTGCTGTTTGTCCTTAAGTGCCCATCACACTCAGTCACCCACACTTACAGAATTGCGTTTTTTACTCCTGCTTTTCAGAGAGGAGAGATGGCTGATGATATCCATTTTGTTTTCGCTCTTGGGTCATCTTGATTTTATTCAGGCCCTGTTCCAGATATAAGATTGCTGGCTGTACCTAGCCAAAACTAAATTATTCATCTCCTCCGCTTGTGAAAAAAGATGGCTTTTCAATTTGGTATATTCCTAGGCTTAGTTTTCGATTCCCCTGCTTTGCACCAATTACTGTTAGCCCCTCTGCCTTCTTGTTTTCCCTCGGTGAGACCAGCTTCTCATGACGAGGCATTTAGCCTTCTCTATCTGACCTTCCCTTCAGGACAGCAAACCCCATTTTCTGTTAAAAATGATTACTCATAAATAGAAGTGCATTAGTTTTAGCTCTGGCCAGAATCCATCTGGTCTCTTCCCTTCTGTGCAGAATGATAAATTGGCAAAAGGGCAGGAAGAGAAGGGTCAGGGAGCAGACTAGGCTGGTCCCTGTAGAGACACAGCCCGTGTGCACAGATGTCAAGCTCCTTGTGCAGAGTGAGCTTTTTTGTGTCCTAGGAAGTACCCTCCCCAGCTCCTTGGCCACTGCAGATTTTAATATAGGCCACAGGAAATGTCACGTATGCCTACACGTCTGCAAAGCATCCTGGATTTGTCAGAGGAAAAAGCAAGTAGGAATAAAGGGGAAAGCAATAAAAGATAATAGATTTTTAGAAATCATGCATATTGATGAGTGCCTGTGTGTGTGTGTAAATCCCGCACCCCCCCCCCAACCCCCCGCCATTTAGCTAGTTACTACTCAGTCTAGCAAGGTATGAACACTTAAAGGATCAATAATTTATATTTTTAATTTTTAAAAAATTTTATTTATTTTAGTGAGAGATCGAGAGAAATTGAGAGAACGAGTGGGGGGAGGACAGGGAGAGAAGCAGACTCCCCACTGAACAGGGAGCCCAACGTGGGACTCGATCCCAGGACCCTTAACTAACTGAGCCACCCAGGGGCCCAAGGATCAATAATTTAAATAACAGTAAATGCTAATGGAAAATGCTGAAATGGTAACAGTACAAAAGCCACAAAACACAGGCCTGAGAGAGGTCAGGGTCTGGGGGAGATGAGGGAAATCTGTCTGCAAAAGCCTTCCTAGGGACAGTGCTCATATCGCAAACAGCCCTCGACCCAGCATGTGCACATCTCTTCCCCGCAGGCTCAGAGACAATTCTCCTGTGGTACTTTCTACAGCAACCTTTCTGTGACCTCATGGGCTCAGTGGTGTCTTAGCTACAAGAGTGCAATGCACAGTCAGCCACCATCTTAGTCCTAGGCTGGTTTATGGGACACAAGCCCTTCCTTATCCTTCTCTCCTGAACTTCCAGGTCCCATTTGTAATGGACTTGCTTTTTCCCTACATTATTTTCAGTAGGATTTTTTTAGTTCTTCTGTGGAATACTATGGTAAAAATGAAAGGAAGAATTTTCTTATTCCAAAAAGAACAAACTGGGACAAGTCAGATGCCTTCCAAGATCTTAATGAGAGATTCCTGGATGCCTTTCTGAGACCTCAGCTCTTGCCTCGCACAGTTACAGGGAGGGATGTTCTGCGGGTACTCCGAGATGAGCCAAAGACCCCTCGAAAGCACATGGCCGGCTGGAGGAGGGGCTGGGAGTTGGGGCTGGAAGGGCACAGAGCCTGTCTTCAACAACGACTGCTCATTTCCTAAAAGCCAGATAAGCCAATGGGAAGCCAGGCACTGGAGAGTGGGTTTTTTGCCCTCCTTGGCAATGTTTCTAAAATCTGGAGATGGTGATGAAGAGTGATGCGCATTGTTTTTCATATGTTCTAATGAGTTGTCAACAGTACTACTGACGGGCCATCTTAATGCTGGCCATCTTTCCTGCGGTCACTGAGCCGCCTTGGGTGACTGTGGCTAATCACTGGGGGCGAGCTGGGCACTTGTACTTGAACTGGTACAGGTGTCTTTGAGCCGGCCTTCCTTACGTGAGGGAACCCGGGGGGTGGGTGGGGCTGACACCGCTGCAGGTGCCCTCTGGAGCTGGGAGGGACTGGCACCTCCACAGCTTCCAAGGCGGACCCGGCACTGGAGGGATGGGAAGCTGGGGAGAAGCTAGGGACAGGCTGGGAACGGGCTCTGAACATTTTCACCCGGAGGCCGGGAAGAGCCTGGTTGCCCCTGAAGGGGTCCCTGCCAATCAGCGCCAGGCGCTCCCATCTCCACCAATCAGAACTTGCACCACCACATCCTCCCGCCAATCAGAACCAAGCAGGGCAAACTAGCGTTTACATTAAAGAGAGTTTTGTTTTTTTAAAGGTCCGTTGGTGAGTCTGGAAAACAAAGTGCAGGGTAGGAGAGAGAGGCACCCTTCCCCTCCTTCAGATACGGCTTCAAGCACCCGTTTCAGGAAGCCCCAGGTTCTCCCTCTTTGCCTCCTCAGGACGTTGCGATCTGGACCACATGTTCAAATGTCCTATTCCCCTTGTTTTCTCCTTCCAGCCCTTGGGTTGATGCTGTTTGGGAGTGTGTGGTTTGGCTGCAATCCTACTCCTGCAGGAACATTGTCCTTCAGATTCCCCCTGCTCCCATAAAGCCAGATTAATGCAGGGCCCTCCAGACGGCTGACCACACCATTGGTCAGTAAGGGTCTAAAATAGCACAAAAATAAACTGAGGGGGAGCCTGGGTGGCTCCGGCGGTTAAGTGTCTGCCTTTGGCTCAGGTCATAATCTCAAGGTCCTAGGATCGAGTCCCACATCAAGCTCTTTGCTCCTTGGGGAGCCCGCTTCTCCCTCTGCCTGCCGCTCTCCCTGCTTGTGTTCTCTCTCTCTCTCTGAGAAATAGAATATTTTTAATTAATGTTTATTCTAAGAAAATAAGTCATACAGCTGCTTTGGTTTCCAGGACTTCTGTGCAGGAAGAGATTTACACATGTGAAAAAGCAGTAGGATTCTAATGGATGGCCATCAAAAGCCAATAGTGATAATGGACTCTATGTGCTAATGACATGATTCAGGCTGCATTAATAAACATTTGCTGAATAAAACCAGGATTGTATGGTGAACACAGGGACATGCTGTCAGAGTCCCCTTGGAGGAAAGACCTGGTGTTGCCGCCACGTGGGGCTGGAGTGCTAAAGTGACACAACTTGGTGACCTGGCTCCAGCTCCAGTTGGGCTGTGATGACTCCTAGGGACGGTCCCTCAAGATAGCTCTATGAGTCTGTTTCAGAAATAAGCTCTGTGGCAAGCTCACCTTTTTCCTCAATAAAAGATTCCAGGGGCACCCGGATGACTCAGTCAGTTGAGCTTCCAACTCTTGATTTTGGCTCAGGCCATGATCTCGGGGTCATGAGATCGAGCCCTAAGATGGGCTCTGCACTCAGTGCGGAGTCTGCTTGAGAGTCTTTCCCTCTCTCTCTGCCCCTCCCCCTGCTCATGCTCTCCCTTTCTCTCTAAAATAAACAAATAAAATCTAAAAAAAAAAAAAAAACCACCAAAGACTAGATGGGCCTTGACTGAGCACTTGCTCTTCTGCCTACTGGTTAGAGGCTTCAGGGACTGCCTCAGCCTTCTGAGAGCTGCCTCTCCAAGACCACACCCCGACTCAAGTGGTCCACATTCAGTGATGGATCAAAGCCATCTCAGGCCAAAGCAGGACAACTCGGGAAAGTGTCTAGCTCCAGAGATCCCTGCAGGTTGGCCAGGGCCATCCCTACTGGAGCTCCACTTCTTCTGCCCACTCCGGCTTTGGCCCCCTTTCTTCCACAGATCTTGATCTTAAGGACCCTCCTCATAAACATCCTGCCTGCTAACCAGCATGCCAGAGTCTGCGTCCCAGGGAACCCAGCCTGCAAAGACATTGTGCCAAGTTCTCTGCTCCATGCCAGCTCTATTCTTACAGAGCGGCCTTCAGAATTTGGACAAAGATTTTGTTCAATCTACAAAGCTTTCTACCAGCCAAAGCTGCCTGAAATGAAAGACGCATCCCATAAAGATGAGATCTTCAAAGGAGAGATGTTCAGAGAAAAATGTGATTAGAAAGATAAGGGCTAGGTGAAGGAGTGAAACCAAGAAGACTAAGGGCAGACAGGGCCCCTGGGTGGTTCAATCAGCTAAGTGTCCAACTCTTCGTTTTGAGTCAGGTCCTGATCTGAGGGTCATGAGATCGAGCCCGGTGTGGGGCTCCATGATCATCGGAGAGTCTGCTGGTCCCTCTCCTTCCCTCTGCCCCTCCCCCACCCATGCGCATGTGTACTTGTACAGGCTCACTCTGTCTCTCAAATAAATAAAATCTTTTTTTTTTTAAGATTTTATTTATTTATTCATGAGAGATAGAGAGAGAGAGGCAGAGGCAGAGGGAGAAGCAGGCTCCCCGCAGAGCAGGGAGCCCAATGCAGCACTCGATCCCAGGACCCTGGGATCATGACCTGAGCTGAAGGCGGACGCTTAACCGACTGAGCCACCTAGGCGTCCCTCAAATAAATAAAATCTTTAAAAAAAAGAATACTAAGGGTGGATAGACTGGATGTCCTCCAGAATACCTTCCTACATCAAGACCTTAATATATGTAGTAGTTCACTAAAGCTGCCATAACAAAATACAGCAGACAGGGTACAAAACACAACAGAAATGCACCTTCTCACAGTTCTGGAAGCTCGAAGTCCAAGGTCAAAGTGTCAGCAGGGTTGGTTTCTTCTATGGCCTCTCTCCTTGGATGTGTTCTCCTCGTCTCCAGATGGTCCTGCCTCTGGGTCTGGGTCCTAATCTCTTCTTTTAAGGACACCAATCACAGTGGGTTAGGGTCTAGCGGCATGACCTCGCTTTACCTTAATTACCTCTTTCAAGGCCCTATTTCCAAATACAGTCATATTCTGAGGTACTGAGGTAGCATATGAATTTGGATTGGGCCACAATTCAGCCGTAACAATATCCCAAGGTTGTACTGCATTCCAGATATGTACTACCTGCTAGCACACATTCAGCTCCATCCTACTATAAAAGACCAAAGTCAGTATTTAACTATATAAGACGAGGTTGACCAAAGTCATGTTTGAGAGAAATCCATCCTGTTACAGAATTTTAACTGCTAAATAAGTAGTTAGTTGGTAGCCTTTTAAAAACAAAGCTGCCTTCCTAAATCTAGTAGCTATGAATATCATTATATCCACCCTACTTAATCCAGATAATCTGAATATCGGTCAGAGAAGCCAGAACACACACACACACAACTTTACACCAATGTATGTTTACACACAAACACAGACTCCATACCTAAAGAACAAGGGCCTTTCTAGAGATAATAGGATAACTGGATTTTTCTGGAGATAGTAACTAAGTTCAGAAAGAAAAAGGCTACTATGATGGCTTTATCTCTCTATTTTTTTTTAGAGAGAGCTATTTTTTTTAGAGAGAGAGTGAACGAATTTTTTTTAAGGTTTTAAAAAAATTTATTTTTTAAAAGTTAACATGTGCATAAAAGGAAGCTGAAAAACACAAGAAGCAAAGAACAAAGTCATGCATAATCCCAAGCAGTTTACAGTTTGACTTCTAGGTCCCATGTGTGTATCCACTTAAGTAAGCATTTTAATGTGATTAAGATCGCACAGTTACATATCATGCTTTTTTACACACCATGAATATTTACCATTTCAAAGTCCCCAAACTATGAGTATTTTGATAACCAAGAATACACTACACCAACTCCATCTGAAAGGAAAAAAAATGCAATCCTGCCTTTCTTGGCAACAAAAATTTCATAAAAGACAAAAATGGCAAAAGGCCTCTAGATGAAGATATTGGCAGAGTTACAATTAAAATACTGTACTCCCTAATGTTCAATTGAAACTGAGACATAAAGTAACAGAGTACACAATGTATAATGCTGAGAGAGAGAATTTTTTTTTTGAGATTTTCTTTCTTTATTTGAGAGAGAGAGAGAGAGAGAAAGAGCATGAGAGGGGAGAGGGTCAGAGGGAGAAGCAGGCTTCCCGCTGAGCCGGAAGCCCGAAGTGGGACTTGATCCCAGGACTCTGGGTTCATGACCTGAGCCGAAGGCAGTCGCTTAACCAACTGAGCCACCCAGGCGCCCTGAGAGAGAATCTTAAGGAGACTCCACACCCAGCTCAGAGCCTGATGTGGGGCTCAGGGCTCTATCTCAGGACCCCGAGATCATGACCTGAGCCAAAATCAAAAGTTGGTCACTCAACCTACTCAGCCACCCAGGAGGCTCGATGGCTTTATCTCTTGTATTCACTTAGTATTCATTTATTCATCCATTCAAACAATATTGATTGGGTTCCAACTAAAGCATGTGCTAAAGGATTTGGGAGAAACAACCTTGTAAAAACCCAAATCCCACAATGATGATGCCATAAAGCATGGGCTTTGTCATCACAAGGACTGGGCTCAAGACCCAGCTCCCTCCTGTGTCAGCTATGTGACCTTGGGCAAGTCACTCACCCTCTCTGAGCCTCAGTCTCCTCATTTGTACAATAGGGACAATGATAACACCTTATCTGTTGGCATCCCTAAGTGGTGGCTGGGGAAGTTTTGCCCATCCTCCATAACTGCCATCAGTATCCTCCAAAGCACCTTGAATAAGTGTGAAATCTAACAAAACCAGCACCTTTACTTGGCACTTACATCTTCCTCTTCAGTGAGATGGCAGCCCAGGGCTGGATGGCTCAGTCGGTTGGACACTCTCTTGATTTCTGCTCAGGTCATGATCTCAGGGTCCTGGGATCGAGCCCTGCATTGGGCTGCATGCTTAGCGGGGAGTCTGCTGGAGTTTCTCCCTCTTCTCTCCCTCTGCCCTTCCCCCTGCTCTCTCTCTCTCTCTCCAGAATAAATAAATAAATCTTTTTTAAAAAAAGATGGCAGCCCTGAAGACCCTCCTATATTGAAATCTTTGAGTCACCAATTTGCCTTATGTGCTGCAAAAATTAAATGAGGTAATGCATGCAACATGTTTTCTCATGTAATTGGGCGATAAATGTTAGCCATTATTAAGGCATTTTGTGGTAAATACCATAAGGATGTGGTGACTGATTCATCCTGATTCCGTCTCAGGACACCCACCCTCCCCAACCCCAGGGCCAGACGAACCTCCACGAGGATTTGAAAGGATGGTTACATGGAAGTGTCATAAGGATCCAGGAGGAGAAAGTATCACTTTTAATTTTTTGAAGAATGAGGAATAGTTTTGCAGAGGAGGTAAGATTTGTTGTGATCCCTGAAGGAGAGCAAATCCAAATGGAAAGAATGGCAGAAATGAAGATATGTAGATGAGGAAGAGGAAGGCATGTTCCTATTCTAGGCGGTGCCCTCACTGGGAGAGAAAGTGGAACCTTTGCTGGGGTGCAGTGGGCATTAGGAGGGAATGCTGGTGCTAAAATCCAAAGTCTCCTTCTAGTCTGGAGAGGCTGAGGTTGGGATCAGTGGTCAGTGAGAAACTGCTGAGAAGTCTAAGCTGATAGGTGAGATGATCAGAAGTGCTTTGAAGAGGGGCGCCTGGGTGGCTCAGTTGTTTAAGTGTCTGCTTTTGGCTCAGCTTATGATCCCGGGGTCCTGGGATTGAGCCCTGTGTGGGGTTCCCTGGTTGGGGGTGGGAGGGGCCTGCTTCTCCCTCTCCCTCTGCCTCCCCTCCCCCCCCACTCCTGCACACCCTCTCTCTCAAATAAATATATATATTTTTAAAGAAGTGCTTCAAGGGGATGGCTCGGTGGACAGCCTTCAGGAACCACTGGGAGGGAAGCTGAATCGGAGCAGGGAGAGGTTAGGGGAAGGAGACCCATAGGAAGGAAGCCGATGAAATTGTCTGGAGGAGAGTAATGAGGACCTATGGCGATGACTGTGAGGCTGGCAGGAGGGCTGCCCATGAAGAAACCCACCAGGAAGATGTCCTCCTATGGGGCTTGGCGGATGACCGGTGGTAAGAAGCAAGAGGGGAAACGGAGTCAAATATGTCATGGCCACTTGAACCACAAACAGAAGTAGGGACATAAGAAATGGAGGAATAGGAATAGGAATAGAGGAACCTTGAATTTGACATCAGAGTTGTTGACAGAATTGATGAGGTGGGCAGGCACCCAGTAGGAGATGCTCAGCAGACATGGAAATGGTCCAGATCTCAGGTTTGAATCTCTTGGCTAGGCATGTGGGCTTGGGAATCAGCCCCAGAGATGTGAGCCCCCAAGTGGCGCAGAGAAGGGGAGTGCTGGTATGGGTGGGGAATGGGGACAGGGTGCATCTGTAGTCAGAGCAGGGATGCTGAGGATGAGGGTGTAGGAAAAGCCAGAGAGAACAGAGGATGCAGATTTGTCATTCATTTATCCACCCTGATGTGGGGTGTATTAAAATCTTCCCCAGGAGTCTAGAAGCTCCAACTCACTGGGGGAGGTTGATAGTGAGGAGCCCGCTAGAGGGCTGTGGGGGTGCCCAGCAGAATGTTTGGCTTCAGGCACCCAGCTGGAGAGACGCCTGGGTCAACAAAACAAAGCCAATCAGAAGACAAGGAGAATCAGGAGTGAAGAAAGAGTTCTGGATCAGGGAAGCTGTGAGATCAGAAGTCCTATTATAAGAGCTAAAGAAAACAATAGATGGTGAGAATATGGGGATACAATTAGATTAGAGGTGTTTTTAAAAACAATAATATTCACTTTGGGCTGGGAGTCCTGAGGGGTTGCTCAGAGAAGGCAAATGCACGCACAACTGGGAGAAGATAAATGTATGCAAATCCTCTAGCTAATAATTTGATAAACAATCACAAGCTTTAAAAATTTCACATAGCCCTAACCTAGTAATTCTATTTCTAGGAATTTATTCCTATAAAGAAAGATTTATATGTTTATGATAGTGGAAAATAGGAAACATTAAATATCTAGTAATGATTGGTTGAAATAATTTTGAGATAATACTCTGCAGTCATTAAAATATACATTTTGGTGGGGCACCTGGGTGGCTCAGTCGTTTGAGTGTCCGACTCTTGGTTTCAGCTAGGGTCCTGATCTCAGGATCCTGATCTCGGGGTTGTGGGATTGAGCCCCATTTTGGGCTCCGAGCTCAGCAGGGAGCCTGCTTGTCTCTCTCCCTCTGCTCCTCCCCTTGCTCTTTCTCTCTTTCTCAAATAAATAAATAAATATCTTTAAAAAATAAAATAAAATATACATTTTGGAAGCATTTTATGACAAAATGTCCATGATATACTAAATGGAAAATTATATTATAAAATAGTAAATGCAATGCGCCACCAATTTTATGAAGATTTATATTGTATACACACAGGAGTTTAGGCATTAAAACAACTGTTAATAATTTTAAAACTGGTTGTCTTATGGTAGTGGAATAGGTAATTTGTTTCCTTTTGATACCTTTCTGTTTTTTCCAAATTTTTCCAGCAAACAGGTAATACTTTTTTTTTTAAGATTTTATTTATTTGACAGAGAGAGAGACAGCGAGAGAGGGAACACAAACAGGGGGAGTGGGAGAGGGAGAAGCAGGCTTCCCGCGGAGCAAGGAGCCCGATGCGGGGCTCGATCCCAGGACTCTGGGATCATCATGACCTGAGCTGAAGGCAGACACTTAATGACTGAGCCACCCAGGCGCCCCAACAAGTAATACTTTTTAAATAGTAAAAAATAAAGTTGGGGATTGACAAGAAAGAGGAAGTAACTGGAGGGAGTAGCAGGGTCCAAAGAAGTGTGGGGGTGAGAGAAGGTGTATGGGGTGCAGGGCTTGGGGGTGAAGGGGGTGGGGGGAGGAGGGAGAGGAAGGGACAAGGGTCCAGGCAGAGGCCTCTTTGACAAGAGGATGGAGAGGAAAGGCGGGAACACGACTGGGACCATTTGGGGTGCTCTAGATCTCCTCCATTGGGTGGGTGGTAGGGAAGAGAAGTAGGTGGGGACGGCTCAGAGGACCGCCAAGAATCTCGCAAACCCCTCAAATCCTTCCAAATCCTAGCTGTGTAAATTTGTGATCTGAGTGTACCCCTTGGAGAAAGGCCACTTCTCCAGGAAGCACCCTTGGTCTTCAAATCGTCTCCACTCACTGGTCAGCTCAGGGACTCATTAATGGGCATTTTAATGGGGACAAAGACTCATTGTCATTTCTATCTCAACCACTTGGAGTCCATCTTTTTACTCATGAGGTGCCATTTCTCATTAAGCTCTGCATTCCCCTGAAGCTGGGCATCTCAAAGGGAGGGCCCCACGCATCCAGCTCAGCACAGACAGGGTGACCGCCGCCCCATCCAGAGTTCAGAGTTCGAACAAAAACGTGGCTCTGTTCCCTGGACTGCGGCGGCCACCACTTTGCAGCCCCGCCCTGTGGGCGGGGCTGCTCTTCCTCTCTGGGAGGAGCCAACGCCCAGGAGAAGACCTCAGAACATCCTAGCAGCTAGACAAGACCTTCCTTCCTGGTCCCCTCATTTCTTCGTTTTCATTCATTCATTCATTTCATTCATTCAAAGGACATCCTTTCCTTTACACATTTACTCAAATATTATTACTATGTACCCAGCACTGGTGTGGACAGGAGTTCCGAGTTCCTGCTCTATCTCTTCTCCCTCCCACACCACATCTCCTGGAGCCTCCTCGTCCAGGGCAAACCAGCCAGTGGTCATTCCTCTCCAACTTCTGGGGCAGAAAGTTGGGCTGAATGCTATTTACTGTGATGCGAAAGTCAATAAAGTGGGTTTTGGGAGAGCTTTGCCAGGCAATTTTGGAATGAGACCCAGCGAGCCCACCACAACTCTGGTACATGGCACCTACCATCTGGAGGGTATATTACACTAGACTGGATATCTCCAGCACCTAGCCTGGGATATTTCCATTCGTGTTGGTTGAATGAGTAAACAATTCAGGGACCCCCAGGGTGGCTCACTCGGTTAAGCGTCTGACTCTTGATTTTGGCTCAGGTCATGATCTCAGCGTTGTGAGATTGAGCCCCAGGTTGGGCTCTGTGCTCAGCGTGGAGTCTGCTTAAGATTCCCTCTCCTTTCCCTCTCCCTCTTACCCTCCCCCTGTTCTCACGCTCTCTCTCTGGAAAGAAGAAAGAAAGAAAAGAAAGAAGAAAAAGAAGAAAGAAGAAAGAAAGAAAGAAAGAAGAAAGAAAGAAAGGAAGAAAGAAAGAAAGAAGAAAGAAAGGAAAGAAAGAAAGAAAGAAAGAAAGAAAGAAGAAAGAAAGAAAAAGAAAATAACAATTCAATAAACACGTGCCTGCTGGACCTGGTACACACTGTCTTGCACTGTTGTTTATCTTTTGTCTCAGCTAAATTAGAAGCTTCTTGGGGTCTGGAAATCTGGCTGTTTCCCCCTTGTAACCCGCTCTGTGCTTCTCCAGGGGATGTTTATTTAGTCATCCTGCCCCCCTCTGGGCAGATGAACTGTCCCAGTCACAGACTTACAAGGTTTTCATCTCTTTTCCTAGGAAGTAGACACCAGCTCCATTTCTCAAGGCAGCACGTCCTCTGTCCCCTCTTGTCCCTCCCACCCCTGGGGGCAACCTCAGATGTTACCCCTCCACGCTTGGGGTCCGCAGAGGGCACCCCCCCCCGCCTCCGGGGCCAGCGGTGGCTGGGATATGTGTAATGAGTCTCCCTAACCAGTAGGGGGCAGGCTTAATGTGAAACGCAGATACGAAGAATGGGTAGGATGACCCATCACCTATCACACAAACCAGGACACTTAGGAGCTGGCGTAATTATCATAGGACAGTAGCTGTGAGCAGGGATTGTCCCAGCCACACTGGGACGGCCGGCTGCGCCACAGTGGGTCCAAGGGTCTGGCAGAGAGGAAGTGAGTGTTTCGAGGGAGGTGGGAACCCCGTGGCTAGGGCAGTTGGTTTGCGCGGGCGCAACCTCCCTTCCGGGGCCTCCCCAGAGCTCACCATTGCCTGGGGGCCCGAAATCCGAGCGAGCACGTTGTCTGTAAATACTGACTGTGTGGAATAGCTTTTCTCCTGGGATTCAGAGCTCTGCCTGTTCACTCTCTCGCCTCTCCTGAAGCCCGCAGTGGCGGGGAAGCCAAGTGCTGATGGGGGCTCTTCTGGGGACAGTACAATGCAGCCCAGCGTGTCCTGTGTCCGGAGCAAGTCTGTGTGGGCGTCCCTGCCTGCCGTGCACACGGATGGGGGTGCCCCGGGGTCGGTTGCTGTGCGGGGTGGGAGCTGACAGCCCCGCACAGGTGTGAGTTCCTGCTCCTCGCTGCACCTGGCGGACAGGCCGGGCGGTGAGATGATCCCTTGCAGGTCTCAAGGGCCACTGCCCATCCGGGCGCCTAACTCAGGCTCAGGCAGCACTTATCAGCCGGGATCTGGGCTCTGAGTTTGCAGCCTGGCTCCTCACTCCATGGGGGAAGACCCCCCCCCGCCCCACTCAGAGTGACCACCTGAGAGCGTCGTGGTGATGAGGGTGTCTTTGACCTCCTACAATACGAAGGGCAGAGACTGATGGAGCAAACTTTTTTACTTAAAATTTCACATTTGAACAACTTTGGAGAAAAACATAAGCACAAAGATCTCTTTACCTTACCACAGAAATGTCCTACATGTTCTCCATGGCCTCATTTAGCGTTGTTTTAATCAAGAGAAAATTCACTTATCATTAATCATTTAAAGTATACAACTCAGGGGCACCTGGGTGGCTCAGTTGGTTAAGACTCTTGATTTCAGCTCAGGTCATGATCTCAGGGTCATGAGTTCAAGCCCTTTGTGGGGCTCTGGGCTCAGCCAGGAGTCTGCTTGAGAGTCTCTCTCTCTCCCTCTGCCTCTCCCCCACGCTCTAAAAATAAAGTATAAAATTCAGTGGTTTTTAGTATATTCATTTAGTCTTATGTATCAAATTTCCCCCATAGCAATAATCATGAAATGTAAACATCTTTCTGCTCTATATTCTTCATTTTGCCTAATTTTATCCTCATATTTCTGTATTTCCATATAGTTGTCACATTTAAGTTGGGGAGAGAATAGTCTATCATGCCAATATACCTTCATTACCTGACTGTTTTCTACTCACTGGACACCTAACCTTTCTACTTTTTAATGTATTAGAATTATTAATCATATTAATTTATTATATATACTATTAATTATTATATATCATTATAACCATTATAACTGGAATAATTTAAATCTGTAAGATATTATATAATTATTAGTTATAATAATTAATACCACCATAAATATTATCATACAGATAAATCTTTATTTTGAATCATTTCCTTAGGAATATTTTATATTCAGAGGTGTTGGATTACTGAATAAAGGGATGGGATTCTTTTAAGGCTCTTAAATATATTCCTCCAGAAATCGGGACCTCGTCAATGAACCGAAGGGGCCAGCAGTATTTGTGTGTGTCTGTATCGATACCTGGGGAGCACCAGATTCCATCACCCTATTTGTTTTGCCAGTAGATGTAACATGGTGCAATGAAATAATTTTAAATTTCATTTTTTAAAATTAATTACTGGGGAACAAGCAAACTTTCCTCCACAGTGATTTTAAATATCAAGAGCAGTCTTCATGTGGTAGAACTACATTCCCCATGTCACACCACTGCTCAAAACTCACCTAAACACCTTATTCCCATTTAATTCTAATCTAAGCATAGCACATAAAAGGTGCTAAATACCTATTGGTGGCTTTATGGCTTCTAAATCGAAATCAAAATCAAAATCAAAATAACCATTTCCCCAGTGGAGCATCTTTATCTTAGGTATTGTGCGGTTTATTGATTTACCGATGCAGCTCCAAATTATTCACCCTTTTGGATTTCAGAGTGAAAATGGATCTGGGCCTTTAAGTACTTTTTCTTGCAGAGCTGGCCCTGAAGTTTACCAGTAGAGGGCTCCAGAGAGACACCACAGAAGGAAAATGGGTTTTTTTTTTTTTTAAAGATTTTATTTATTTATTTGAGAGAGAGAATGAGAGACAGAGAGCATGAGAGGGAAGAGGGACAGAGGGAGAAGCAGACCCCCCTGCTGAGCAGGGAGCCCGAATTGGGACTCGATCCCGGGACTCCAGGATCATGACCCGAGCCAAAGGCAGTCGCTTAACCAACTGAGCCACCCAGGTGCCCCAGAAAATGGGTTTATTTGCTTCCTGGCTCCCCTGTGAGCACTCTGCAGGTTCCTGAGTGTGTGGGGATCCTCTAGTGCCAGGCTCCTAGCACACTCACAGCGCCCCCAGCACCCAGCATCTCCCCTGCCCTGTACTGGGTATCCCCCACACCTTGCAGTTTTATAGCAGAGAGCCTCTAGTGCTCCAGACAATTCCCTGTGAACAGCTTTCCTCCATGCCCCAGAGGACACACTGCCACAAACTTCCACTGCATGGCACCACCGTAACGTCCCTACTGTTCCGTGAGTGTGGATCGCAGTCTGGGTGGGAGATCTCAGCCCTGTGGTAGCAGCGGCAGGTTCTTACATCTGCAATCCCCTGTTGTAGTTAGAAACTTTATATTAAATGTCCCCTTCTCTCCGATTGGGCCCAGACTGATAGAGGTGTGCTCCCCTAGAGGAAACAACATATTTAGTTATCATCTGTACACACATTCTACACAGAATTTTTTTAAGATTTTTATTTATTTATTTATTTGAGAGAGACACAGAGAGAGAGAGCATGAGCAGGGGGAGAGGCAGAGGGAGAAGCAGGTTCTGCGCTGAGCAGGGAGCCTGAGGTGGGACTTGATCGCAGAACCCCAGGATCATGACCGGAGCCAAAGGCAGAGGCTTAACCAACTGAGTCACCCACGTGCCCCCAGAATTAGTTTTTCAGATCCTTTATAACACCTGAGAACAATTTTGACAGAGAAGCTGATGGGCCTCAGGCAGGGAGTAGCCCTTCCCTACCCCACTTCCGTGGTTTTGTGGGGCTGCTCCTTTTCCTCGTCCCAGACTCCATGATGTGTGGTCCTGCCTCACACACTTCCCTCACGACAACTGGCCCAAGGTGCAGGTGGTCCCAGCCCGAACCAGTCAAACCCGACTGCGAGGTGTGTTCATCCCAAAGCCAGTGTCTCTCCCTTGAACTGAAATGGGCAGAATGTGAGGAAATGACATCCTTGCCTGGGAGGGGCCTTGAATGAAGGCTATCCACACATGGACCCCACGATGACAGGTGACAAAACCGAGAGATGCTCCTAACGCCATTTTTGGGTCTCTGAGTAATGTTTAAGACAGCTTTAGGCTTCCCCCTATGCAAGCGAATGAGCCTTGACTCTCCCCACTTTCTTACTCAGCATAGGTCCACTTAGGTCTTAATGGAACATTCTATAGGCCTCACCGGAACCAGGTCTTGCTGCATTATTAGAGTCTGTAACCAGAAAAGAGACACAGAAACAACCTTTCAAACTAGGCAGAGGGAGAACTTTGAGGCCTGTTCATCCAGGCCCAAGACAGTTTCTATTTTTAAAAAGCTCCCATCAGAGGAACTTCAGACTCTCTTTTCCAAGCTGTGAGTACTAGGATTTGACACCTCTGCTGGTTTTCATGACGACCCTCGGTGGCTACAATACCAAAACAAAACCCAGAGGATGTGGTGCTTTTGCCTTTATTTTGTGGTCAGATTATCACCAATTTTAACAGAGAATGTTCAGTCCCCTTACCTCCTGCCTGTTTTATGTCTTCAGCTTTCCCCAGTAATGTGGATGGATTAACAAGAGGCAAAGAGAGGGCTGCCTCTCACCATCCTCGTCCTCCCTCCCAGAGGCACGACTTCTGACCCTGGCGAGATTACTTGGTGACCTCGTTCCAGTTATACAAGTTGCACTAGAATGATTTTTGGGCACAGTTGGCTCAAAATAGCTCTGTGCATCTGTGTGGTAAATAAGCTCCGTGGCAGGCTCACTTTCTTTTGCCCCAAAGAAGAGATTCCAAAGACCAGCATCTGGGGCAGAGGCTGTGGGTTTCAGGGTTGGGACAGAGGACACGGAGGTATCTATCTCTCAGGAACACCAAGTTCAGCTCCCAGATCCTCGTGTGGCCCTCCTGCCTTCTGCTTGCCTTCCCCTGTGCTCCCCTGGGAAGCGGACCTCCCTGGGAAAGTTGTACCTGATGCTGACATCATTGCACGAGGCACCATGTGCTTAGATGAGGAGCTGCAGTGGCCCCTTCTCACATCCTGTCCCCTTTACAGCCCCAGCTGGAAAATCCCCAAGTATCTGCAGCACATTACAAGTTGTGACTGAGAGTGGTTCAACTGAGGCCGGAGATAAGGTTTTATACCTAGCCTATTCACCGCTGGAATTGTTTCAACCTAGAGTCAATATCTACACTTCTTTTTTTAAAAGATTTTATTTATTTATTTGTCACAGAAGAAGAGAGAGAGCACAAGCTGGGGGAGTAGCAGAGGGAGAGTGAGAAGCAGGCTCTCTGCCAAGCAGGGAGCCCGAAGTAGGGCTCGATCCCAGGACCCCAGCATCATGACCGGAGCTGAAGGCAAACGCTTAACGACTGAGCCACCCAGGCACCCCAATATATACACTTCTTGATTGAAGGAAGAGAGCCAACTTTTACTGAGTAGCCATCATGTGCCAGATGCTCTGTGCGGTGCTGGCCTGTATGTCAAGATTCCCCGGGAGGCATTTGGCACAGTAGCCACGGGCACGAGCTCCATCATTGGAAAGACTTGGACTTACACCCCAGGTGTCCTACTGACTGGCTAGCCGTGTAGACCTCAGCTTGTTCCTTACCTTACCCTGCCTCAGGTCCCTTCTCTGCAAATGGGAATAATAAAAAATCACCCCATAAAGTTGCTACTAGGATTAAATAAGCTGATGTGTAGAAAGCATATTGTCTGGTGCTCATTAGATGTTCAATAAAGGTTAGTTAGTTAGAACTAGCAGCGCCACACAATGCCTCTGTGATCCTGGGAGCATCTCATGTGACAGAACATGGTTATGGAGAAAGTTTAAGTCCTTAAAAGGGAAAATTCCAGAATTTATAAGCCCCACCATAGTAGCTCCGGGAACATTGGCTGGATCAATGAAAGGGCCAACGTCTGTGTATCCTGGCGTTGGTCCGGGGCACGGAGATTTGTTTATTCTGTGCTTACGGTTTGCACGGTGCTCAGCAACATACTCTATGACCTTACGGAGTTAAGATCTTGTTGTGGAGACAAGGCCAGCAAACAGAACATTTGTGAGCAATATAAGGCCAAACTGTATTTCTGGCAAAAGTGCAGCTATCTGAGTGCCCACTCTGTTCTAGGCCCTGGATTAAAAGCATCACCTTATTCAAGTTTCATTCATCCTATGAGGTAGATCTTAGGTCCCCATTTTATTTTTTATTTATTTATTTATTATTTATTTGAGAGAGAGAGAGAAACAGCATGAGAGGGGAGAGGGTCAGAGGGAGAAGCAGGCTCCCCGTCCAGCTGGGAGCCCAGTGCAGGGCTTGATCCCAGGACTCTGGGACCACAACCCAAGCCGAAGGCAGTCGCTTAACCAACTGAGCCACCCAGGCACCCCAGGTCCCCATTTTAGAGGTGAAGAAACTGACACACAGTCAGTAAGTGGCTGAGCCAGACTTCAACCCAGGCCTCCTGGCTCTTATGCCCCACAGGAAACCTCCTCCCTGATAAAAGCAACCCCATCCTCTGGAAGAGGAAGCTGGAGGTCAGAGAAGTCAAGTCACTTGTCCAAGGTCACCTAAATAGTAGGTGGCCAGGCTGGGATTTGCATGCGGGTCCCTGTACCTCATGGTCTCAGGCACTTCTGTTAGAGCAGAGAAGGGCAAACGTGAGTGACACATCTGAAGGATCGGGCTTCTCGGCTCATGCCCCTCATTTGGTGAGGTGCCCACTGGGCCTCCTGAGAAGATAACACTGAGGCCCAGAGAAGCTCATTCCAGGCCCCTGTCCTCGCTCTCAGTCCCACCCTGTGCCCAGGCTTGCCCTCACCCACAAGCCCCCTCTAGTCCCACTGCCTATAAAACCTACTCATCCCTCGGGGCGCCTGGGTGGTGCAGTGGGTTAAGCTCCCCGGTCTTGGTTTCAGCTCAGGTCATGATCTCAGGGTTGTGAGATCGAGCCCCAAGTGGAGCTTCCTGACAGTGCAGAGTCTGCTTGAGATTCTCTCTCCCCCTCCCCCTGCTCATGCTCCCTCTCTCTCATTCTCTCAATAAATCAATAAAATCTAAAAAACAAACAAACCAACAACAAAAAGAAAAAACCCTACTCATCCCTCAAGATCTGGTCTTCCCTGACCCCAGCGCCACCTGTGGGCCTGGTAGCTACTGGTGTTTTTGAGTAAATAGTCTCCCCTTCCAGGCTTTACAGGTGTGTCTCCGCAGGGAAAGCGCTTGTAAATGGTCAGGTAGTGCACTGCTGTTAATTATCATCAGTTTCCATTCCTTGACTCCTGGTAGCACTCAGCAAATGTCTACTTGAAGAGGTGGAAAAATCAATGACTACTCCAAAGCACTAACAGCCAGCCAGGTGGGGATGTGCTGGGTACTTGGAGGAGGTGGGTGCCTCGCTCCGGCTTTGGTGCTCAGGAGCGCCCCCTCCTGGGTTCCAAGAGGAACTTAGGCAGTTTGGGCTCAGGGGCACCAGCCAGAACCACTGGGGAGCGCGAGGGCAGGGGGGTTGGGCCCCCACTAAGGGAGCAGTGCTCGCCGCTTTGCAAACCTCTCCTGGGGCCCCAGCATCTTGTCTATTTTTCCCACCTACTTTATGGAGGCGCCCAGCCTCCCAGGAGGAAAATAACGCTGACGAGTGAACAAAAAAGATTTTCCTACGCCCACCGGGAATGTGGAGAATCCTGTGAAAATTCCAAATGGCAACTACACACCAAGAAATTGTTAGAGAAACAGATGACATGCTCTGGACCCGTTTTCTTTAGCTGATGGCATGAGACTGAGATGACCAAGATGAGTACAGGTGGACCCAGACCCATCTACAGCAATGGTGCGCTGGCTAGGGGACCTGTCCCGCCTCCCCTGCTCTGCTTCCTCCAGGAATGAGAGAGGAGGAGGCAGGCCCAGGCTGGGGGCTGGGAGGGCTCAAGGACCGCAGAGCCTGGCCCTGGAGTCGGAGGTGAGGACGTGGCCAAGCAGAAATAAGCCACCTTGTTCCCAAGAACACTGAGCAGCCCAGAAGTTACCGGGGAAAAGGCCCTTTCTGATCCAGCCCCCAGGCCAGCCTCTCTATTAAATTCTTTTTTTTTTTAAGATTTTATTTATTTGAGAGAGAGAGAGTGCACAGGCAGTGGGCGGGGCAGAGGGAGAGGGAGAAGCAGGCTCCCCTCTGAGCAGGGAGCCCGATGCGGGGCTTGATCCCAGGACCCTGGGATCATGACCTGAGCTGAAGGCAGAAGCCCAACTGACTGAGCCCCCCCAGGCGCCCTGATCTCCATTTCTTTTTTTTTTTTTTTAAGATTTTATTTATTTGAGAGAGAGAGAGAATGAGAGACAGAGAGCATGAGAGGGAGGAGGGTCAGAGGGAGAAGCAGACTCCCCGCCGAGCAGGGAGCCCGATGCGGGACTCGATCCAGGGACTCCAGGATCATGACCTGAGCCAAAGGCAGTCGCTTAACCAACTGAGCCACCCAGGCGCTCCTGATCTCCATTTCTTTAGGGTCAGTTAATGGAGCTTTGTTTGTTTTCTATGGTGGTGTCCTATTTACCTGAGTCTTCGTGATCCCCGCGTCCTTGCATTGCTCTCTGTGTCTTTGAGCGCATAATCTCCTCTTCCAGGCTTTACAGGTGCGTCTCAGCAGGGAAAGAGCTCCGCCAGTGGACTCAGCTGGGCGCACTGTATGGGTCAGCTGGTAGCATTCACAGGCAGGCGGGGCTTGCTCTGGGGCTGCTGCTAGGCTCCGGGTTCGAGTGGGGCCCTGGGGTGGGCTCCCCGGCTGGGCAGGGCTGCCCGCTGGGCTCTGGGGCCATGTGGAGCCCCCACCAGGCTCTGCAGCCTCCTCTGGTTGGGCAAAGTCCCAGGTGTGGCAGTGCCATCGATCGACGCCACCACAGGGCAGGGCTAGGGGCCAAGCTCTGCGACAGCTCCCGGTTGGGTGGGGTCTCAGACTGTGCGCCCCTACTGGCTGCTCTGCGGGCCGGATCCTTCAGTCATGTTGGGTGGGGCTGGAGATTGTCTGCGCTTCCTGTCAAGGGAGGCCAGAGGCTACGCTCAACAGCTGGGCAGGGCTGCTGGCTCGGTTCCCTGCCCCAGTGGGCCATGGCTGCCAGGCATCTGTGGCCATGCTTCCAGGAGGGGCAAGACTGGAGGCTATGCTGAGCAGTTGGGTGGGATGGTGAATTTGCTTCCCTGCCCAAGCAGGGTTGTAGGACATTCTCCGTATCGGGTTCAGCCCAGTGGACTGGGGATCCAAATCAGGCAGAACTACAACCGAGGTCCCCGGCTGGAAGGGGCCACCAGCTTAGCTCTGCAGATGGGCAGAGCTGCTGGCTAGTATCTGGTCGGGGGTCAGAGGGAGGAGGGTCAGAGGGAGAAGCAGACTCCCCGCCGAGCAGGGAGCCCGATGCGGGACTGGATCCAGGGACTCCAGGATCATGACCTGAGCCGAAGGCAGTCGCTTAACCAACTGAGCCACCCAGGCGCTCCTGATCTCCTGCTGCCTGCAGGAATGTGGTCCTCCAAGATCTAAGCACCAGTTGCTGTAAGCCCTGCCCCCTTGTCCATCTCTCTCTGATCCCCAGTGGTTGAGGCCCATGGGTTCCCATGGTGATCTCCATGAAGCAAGACCCAGTGGGCTTCCCCCAAAGCGTCCCATAACATTGGAGAGCTGGGTGTCCACCTTAGGCCCTCTTTTTCCCACTGGAGAAAACGTGGGCCCAGGGGGCCCTCTTGATATTGCGCTGTGTTGGCCAGGGGAAGGAAGGGATCAAAATGGAACCCCTCCTCTTCCTCTTTGAATGCGGTCCTTCTTGCTCTGTGTTCCAGGGACTGCTTCAGCCTCACCCCTATGTTCTGGGACTTTTTAATGATGATGTCTTGTCCATGTTTACTTGCTAGTTGGTCTTCTTGTGAGGCGGACTGAAGTCGTGAACAACATACGCCTCCATCTTGAGGCTGACACTCTTCCTCATTTATTCTTATTCTTACTTCATATAGACAAGCAGATGTTTTCAGTCTAATTTGGACAATCTGGGTCTCCAGATAACTAGTAGATGTGTTTGATAGTGGCTCACATAGATCTGGCCACTAACATCAGTTTCTCTGCCTTGATTCCAAGGCGTGTGGCTGGAGAGAGAATTGGAAAGAAACGGGTCTGGGAGAATTATGTCAGCCAAGCAAAAATGGCAGTCACCCCCTCACTATTACTGTCCCTCTACTCCCGGAAAAGGCGTTCAGAACTCGTTCCTACCCCGTGAGGACCAAAGACACACTCAAGGGCTGGGTGATGGTGCAAATATTTCTCTATTATTCGTATTTGGTGACCTTCCACCTTTTAGGTGCTCAGACCACCATGAGGCGGGTACCCTGAGGTACCCTCTTCCTTTTCTGCTCTGTCTCCCTCTCCCCGTCCTGCTTCACCTCCCACGGCCTCCTGCAATCCAGCCATTCTGGAAGATCCTTCCCTGCTTGCCCCTACCGTCGGTACTTCAGAGATGAGCCCCAAGAAGATAAATCTCTTTCATATTAACCTTGATTGCTAGATATTAATAAGTGTTCTTAGGATGTTTGCCAATGCTAGGAGACCCCCCACCCCCACTGGGGTGAGGGCAGGGCAGGCCCTCTGTGTTCCCCCTGCCACACGCACATGAAATGACAGAAGCTGGTGTAACAGAAATGGCCACTGTGGCCCTCGGTGCTCGCGCCGTATTCCTCCATCTCGTCACTCTTCCTTACGTGGCAGCATGCTTAAAAACATGGCAAAGGCTAATGAGACTCACTTTTAGTAAGTATTTATACTGGTGTAAAAATGTGCATTTTGGGGCCTGGGTGGCTCAGTCGGTTAGGCGTCTGCCTTCGGCTCAGGTCACGATCCGGGAATCCTGGGATCGAGGCCTGCATTGGGCTCCCTACTCAGCGGGAAGCCTGCTTCTCCCTCTCCCACCCTCCCCACTTGTGCTCTCTCTCTCTCACTCTCTCTCTCTCAAATAAATAAAATCGTAAAAAAGTAAAGCTAGAGTTAAAAAATAAAAATAAAAACGTTCATTTTTATGTGTGCAAGGATGATCTCAGGAAGAGAGTGAAACACAGATTTGGACTGTCTCCTGAGTGAAGGCGATAGGATTAAAACAGGGCTTAGGCTCACGGCCCTGCGGTGTGAGAGCCACTATTTATAGCCAAAACGGTGGAAAGGGTTATAAGAGGATGCCTGGGCGGGGCGGGGGCGGGGGTGGGGGTGGGGGGTGGGGCGGCGGTGTTAGGGGAACACACAAGCCAATCAAACCCTGCAACCTTTGGGCAAGAGGAGCGGAGGAGCGCCACCTAGCGGCCCCTGCTAGTCCTGTTCCTGGTGAAAGTCTGGGAAGAGCGATCAAGACTCACTTCTCACAGAGGGTCAGAACCCCGAGTGCCAAAGGACAGTGCCTTCCACACGCGTGAAACAGAGGTCAGAGTATCCGTTGCACAAGGTTGTTTGATAATTACATGAGGTATTTTCTTTGTATATGAAATGTTTTGTGTTCATAAAGGAAAAGTGGCAACTAAGTAATCTTCATTAACTTGGGAATCCCAGCCATGGGCCTATGTATTTATCACTTAGTTTGATATGTTGTATCGTCTTTGTGATTATGGAATATTTATTATTTGAAATATTCCAGTTTGATATAATTGTGCATGGGGGTGGGTGGTTTCCTACTAGAATTTAGGGAAAATCTTATACAAAGCAACATTACTGGGTTCAGAGAAAACCTAAAATGTAGAAAAAATTGGTAAGAACTATGTTGGAAGTGAAGTTTATGCATGTGTGGGTGTTTGAATGCCTGTGTGTGGGGGGAGGGAGGGAGCCTGAAGATACAAGGAATAACACAAAGCAAGGCCTAAAAATCAGCAAAACCCACCATCTTCTGGAATATTCACAAATGTTAGGAGGTCTGAATGTATGTCCCATGGAACAAAGGCAAGCCTGGGTTTGGATGAGACCAAACCTGGATTCCACACATGTCCGCTGATACTCCTGGAAAGCAGAGATGAGAAGCATCATCAAGCCACCAGGCACAGCCCCCCTGATGACTCTGCATCACCTCCTGTTTGGAGGCGGGCCCCTCGTGTGCATGCAGCACCAGCGTGCCCGACTGCTGCACGTGGGTGTGCAACCAGCTGGAGTCAATACACTGCTAAGTAAGCATGTGTTATGCGATGTAACACATTAACCTTCCTTACTCTCTTGAGGATACTTTAATTTTCATGACGAACTTATTCAAATAGATTAGAAGAAATAACCATTACAGTTGGGGTACAAAGATGTTTTCACTTTTGATGTCAATATATATCCTGGATTATTTTGAAGCCATCCCAGACATCATACCATTTTACCTGTAAAAAAAATTCACTATATATCTCTAAAAGATAAGAATTTTAAAAATTTAGCAACAATACTATTATCACACTTGAGAAAAGTAACATTAACACTTGAATATCATCAAATATTCAGTGTTCAAATTTCCCCCACTCGGTTCATCAACTTGTTCAGATGTCACGTTTGTCACACATTTTATTTTATTTTTTTAAGTAGGCTCTATACCCAACATGGGGCTCCAACCCATGACCCTGAGATCAAGAGTCACACACTCCACCAACTGAACCAGCCAGGCGCCCTTACGAGTTTAAAATATACCTATTTATTTCAACAAATGTTGATGGGATCACTGGATATTTGCATGAGAACAAAAAGTGAATCTTGATACCCTAAAAAAATTTTAAGATGAATCATGGACAAAAATGTGTCAGGTAAAACAATAACATTTTAGAAGAACATACAGATTTGGAGTTCACAAAGATTTCTTTTTCTCTTTCTTTCTTTCTAGAGAGGGAGAGAGGGATAACGGGGCAGAGGGAGAGGGAGAGAGAATCTCAAGCAGGCTCCAGGCCTGGGGCAGAGCCTGATGCGGGGCTTGATCTCATGACCCTGAGATCATGACCTGAGCAGAAATCAAGAGTCAGACGCTGAACTGACTGAACCACCCAGGCGCCCCAGCACTCCCAAATTTGTTAAACAGAAAACAGAAAGCACTAACTTTAAAAGAAGAAAAGTGATGAATTGAGCTTCATTCGAATTAAGCCATTCTGTTCAATAAAAGATACTACTGAGACAGTGAAAATGCAAACTCCTGTCAAGACCATGTGGATGCCCACCAACAACCACTGCTATCATTCATCCAAGCGAAGATCATCAGTGGATGCAAAACATTGAACCGGACGCTCATGCAGTCGTCACGTCTCTCCCCACAGATCACTTACCCGGGACAAAGCAGGAAAGGAGCCTCGAATATGTGGGAAATAGGTCAGATGATGCCTTAATCAAGTGATCAAAAGTAACATCACCAAGAAGACGAAACCATGAGAGGAGAGGATATACTTGAATAGGTACCTCACAAAAGAGGATGTGTAAATGACTGAGAAATATGTGAAAAGCCAATCTATATCATTAATTATGAGGTAAATACAAATTAAAAATTAAAAAACATGATGAAGTACCACTACATACCAACAGCAGCAATGGCTTAAAAATGAAAAAGGCTGACAATACCAGGTGTTGGTGAGGATAGGGGCAACTAGAACTCTCTCCAAAGTCACTGGCTGGAGTGTTAACTGAAACAGTTGCCTGTAAAAATTGCTTAGCATTATCCACTGTGGCCAAACACGGGCCAGTCTTTTAATCCAGCAATTTCACTGCTAGATAAATATCCCACAGACATGAGTATACACGAGCCATATGAAATATGTATTAGAAAGGTCAGGGTAGCTTTATTCATAATAGTAAAACTGGAAACGACCTAAAGATCTATCAGCAGAAGAATAAAAACTAAGGTTTTTTTTTTTTTTTTAAGATTTTATTTATTCGTTTGACAGAGAGAGAGAGTGAGAGAGTAAACACAAGCTGGGGGAGTGGGAGAGGGAGAAGCAGGCTCCCCACTGGGCACGGAGCCCGACGTGGGACTCAATCCCAGGACCCTGGGACCATGACCTGAGCTGAAGGCAGACGCTTAACGACTGAGCCACCCAGGCGCCCATAATATGTTTATTTTATACCTCAATTAAGAAGGAAAAAAAAAGAATACAGAAGGTAAATCGAAGGGAATCCTACTGTTCAAAAATGGGAGAGTTTGAACATCCAAACAATTCTGACTGTGATGTGTTGAAACATATTAAATAAAAATTCATGAATTTATAGCAATTCTAACAGTATTCATCGGTCACTGTGTTATTATTCTGAAAATCGATGAAGGGAAGGAATCAAGCATTTCTTTCATTTTTTAAAAAAAGATTTTATCCACCATTTCGTGGAAGCCAGGTCAGCGAGAGCATCTGCGGGAGCCGGGCGGGGAGGGGAGCGGGAAGCGGGAAGACCCACCTGAGGGTGTGTGGATTTGAGCGTCCACTTTCCAACCCAAGATCTCGAAATGCATCATGATTCCTGTCCATTGGACTGTAAGGTTTATGTAGGTAGTCTTGGAAACAATGGTAACAAGACTGAATTGGAACGAGATTTTGGCTATTATGGACCACTCCGAAGTGTGTGGGTTGCTAGAAACCGTCCAGCTTTGCTTTTGTTGAATTTGAAGATCCCCGAGATGCAGCCGATGCTGTTGGAGAACTAGATGGGAGAACATTATGTGGCTGCCGAGTAGGAGTGGAACTCTTGAATGGTGAAAAGAGAAGTCGAAATCGTGGCCCACCACCGTCTTGGGGTCGTCGCCCTCGAGATGATTTTCGGAGAAGGAGTCCTCCACCTCGCCGCAGATCTCCAAGACGGAGAAGCTTCACCCGCAGCCGGAGCAGGTCCCTTTCTAGAGATAGGAGGAGAGAGAGATCACTGTCTCGGGAGAGAAATCACAAGCCTTCCCGATCCTTCTCTAGGTCTCGTAGCCGATCTAGGTCAAATGAAAGGAAATAGAAGACCAGTTTGCAAGAGGAGTGGTGTACAGGAAATAACTTCATTTGACAGGAGTATGTACAGAAAATTCAAGTTTTGTTTGAGACTTCATAAACTTGGTGCATTTTTAAGATGTTTTAGCTGTTCACATTTGTTTGTTTCTTAGAACAGCGACAAAGATGTAATTCTCTATGATTTGAATGAATCATATGAGGCATGTAATATCAAGAATTGTTACTTTACAGTGTTCCCTTAAGCAAAACTGAATTTGGTTTGAAGTTTAGTCTCACATAGACTGATAATAAGCCTCTAACTCCTGCCCAGCTAAAGCTTGACATTTAATATTATGAAAACTGGCAAAAATTGAACGAAGTCTTTCCATAGCTGGGATAATAGTATGCAGCTGTAGTTGAAGAAGCAGTCTTTAAAAGCTGGTGTGTACACAAGCCAGCAGGTAAAAATTAAGCTGCACTGTTAAACTAGATTAGAGGTTAAAAAAAAAAAAAGAACCAACTATTCTTCATACTGGGCAGGGGTGTCCAGTTGGTGTAGAATTGGAAGTTGCAAGAAAGTTAGTTTACCTTTGCTTTAGGTCGTAATTTCCTGATGTGATTGCTGTGTATGAACACACAGCTCTTTGTAACGTTCTCTGTTTTGTAATTTGAAACTATTCAAGATACCAATGTCCTGTTAAGGGTACATTGTAGAGCTGAACTTTGAGTTACTGTGCAAGATTTATTTTTTTTCATGCTGTCATTTGTAATATGTTTGTGAGAATCCTTGGGATTAAAGTTTTGGTTACAAAAAAAATTAAAAAAATAAAAAAAGATTTTATTTATGGGGGGGGCAGAGAGCAGAGGGAGAGGGACAAGGCGACTCCCACTGAGGGCTGAGCAGGACACAGGGCTCAATCTTAAGACTCTGAGATCATGACTTGAGCTGAAAACAAGTCAGATGCTCAACTGATTGAGCCACCCAGGTGCCCCTCTTTCATTTTTTTCTTACCAACAATATTCCATAGTTGGTAAATCCCAGCATAATAATTGCAGGAGGCACAACAGAATTCGAACCTTGCTGCTTTGCAATGCTAGTGAAATAATGATTATCAATGCTTGCCAATCGGGTGAAAGGTTGATGAGACACTTTGTCGTGGGGAAATTGCGCTGACCCCACCTTGACCCAAAGACCAAACTGAACATCACTACAGGTGGAAGAGTCTGATGCTCTGCACCTCATGGTGTGATATGATAGGGAATACAGAGCACCAACTACAAAGCATTCTCGTGCGAGGAATTGCCCTGAATGTAATCAAGCATCTAGGTCTACCTATTCATGCACAGGAAACCGGGGGAATAGAGGAAAGTGTTAAATGACATATTGAGGATGCAATCAACCAAATCCAGAATGTGGGTGATTCTGTAGGACAGGAGATGTGATTTCATCAACAAATAAATGGCATGTAAATAAATAAGGGTAGAAGGATTCGTTATAGATTAAGAGACTTACAAGTTTTATCAACAAATAATGCATATTGTTTGGATGCTGATTTAAACTGAACTATAAAAAGATAACATGAAGCCAATCCTGAAACTTGAATGTGAACTGGATATGACATTATGTTAAGGAATTATTGTTCATATTAATTGTGGAGACACTTTGGGGCTTAAGATTTTTTTTTTTTTAAGTAGGCTTCATGCCCAGTGTGGAGCCCAACGCGGGGCTTGAACTCACACCCTGAGATCAAGAATCTGAGACACTTAACCGACTGAAACCACCCAGGCACCCTGGGGCTTAAGATTTTTTCAAAAAGAGGCGCCTGGGTGGTTCAGTCGGTTGGGTGTCTGACTCGATTTTGCCTCAGGTCATGATCTTGGGGTCATGGGATTGAGCCCTGCATGGGGCTCTGTGCTTAGTGGGGAGTTTACTTGAGATTCTCTCCCTCTTCCTCTTCCTCTGCCCCTCCCACTGCTCATGTGCTCTCTCTCTCAAACAAATAACAAACAAATAAATAAATCTTTTTAAAAAAGATTTTAAAAATTCCTTATTGATACAGGAGCCAGTATGAAAGGCTCCCACTGGCTAAATATGGAACAATTTGAATATCAGCATAAATAATGCTAGTAAAAGCTCATAAGCCATTGAATCAAATAAAAATACACGAGTCCAGACTGATACTGATAATGTATACACTATGTGTATGCATGTATTCAGGGCGGCGCAACATCAGGTCAGCTACTTATTTTCAGTTGGTTTTGTAATGTTCTTCTAGCTTTTCTGTAAGTTTGTTGTTTCCTGATTCTGTCCATTGAAAAGGCTTAGAAACACTGATATCCCAATAACAATGAGGACATTCAGATCCTGAAGTCTAGATATCCCCAGCATTGAGACAAGCTGACATTGTGTCCCTTTGGGGTGCTGCAGAGCACCACAGAGGTATGCAACAATGCTGGACTAGTTCTCTATGGCTGTGGAACAAAGGTCCACACATTTAGCGGCTTAAGGCAATACCCACCTGTTAGCTCAGCACTCAAAGGCCCAGCTTGCCTGGGTGCTCTGTTCAGGACATTAGGAGACTGAAATCAATGTATGAACCAGGGTGAGATTTTGTCTGGTGCCTCTGGGGAAAATCTGCTTCTAAACTCTAGTAATTCAAATCTTTGGGTCCCCCCATTTCTGATTTAAAGCTCTCATGTGATGAGGTCAGGCCCACTTGGATGATCTCTATCTTAAAGTCCAGTGATTTGGCACCTTAATTACATCTGCAAAATCCCTGTTGCCGTATAAGAAAGGAGTGATAGCTCATCATAGTCACGAATTCTGCTTACACTCAAAGGGAGGGAATTACGCAACTGCAAGGGTTGCTGAGAAATCCTACCAGAATCACCAAAGTAGTATAACTCACCAAAAATGTTTAACCTGATTCCAGTCCTGAGTATATCATCAGACAGATCCATATTATGTGACATTCTACATGACCACTGACTTGAACTCTTCAAAGATGTCAATGTCATGAAAGATTAAAAAAAAGGTGAGGTGACTCTTCTAGATTCAAGGAGATTAAAGAGATTTAACAGCCAAATGCAATGCATGATCATCAATTGGGTCCCTACTGAGACATTTTGGAGACATATTTAAATCTCAAATTTAAATATGCCCCAAATATTAGCTAATATTATAAATTATTACATTATAAATGTAAAATTTCTTGGGTGTGATAATGGTATATGGTTATGTAGGAGAATGTCTTTGTTCTCTGGGAAAAAATGCTGGAAAATTTAGGGGCAAAAGTTATTATGTCTGCCACTTACTTCCAAATGATTCAGCAAGAATTCAGCATGTGGCTGTCCAGTTTCCCAACACCATTTACTGAAGAGACGGTCTTTTCCACATTGTATATTCTTGCCTCCTTTGTCATAGATTGACAACATAGTCGTGGGTTTATTTCTGGGCTCTCTGTTCTGTACCATTGATCTGTGTGTCTATTTTTGTGCCAGCACCATACTGTTTTGGTTACTACAGCTTTGTAGTATATCTTGAAATCTGGAATTGTGATGCCTCCAGCTTTGCTCTTCTTTCTCAAGATTGCCTAACCCATTTGGAGTCTTTTGTGGTTCCATACAAATTTTAGTATTATTTGTTCTACTTTTATGAAAAATGCTGTTGGTATTTTGACAGGGATTGAATAAGATATTGGTCTTAATGAGCTTGATGAATGTGTAATGGGCTGATAATGTATGTTAGCATTGGAGAAACCTGGCTCTTCCCAGCCCAAACTGGGCTAATTAAGGGATCAGGCATGGAGTCAGACAGGTGGAGGTCGCAATGATCAGCTCTCTGCTGAGGGCCGGATGTGTGGCCACAGTGGGCTAGCTGATCCTTCACCCCTGAGTTAGACAGGTGTTGCCATCCGGGCACTGACACAGTTAGACATGGCGGAGAGCAGAGCAGAACCAACTCTGTGCACGGACATCTGCAAAGAGAGGGGAAGACCCGTTCCTTCTCCTGACTCACCAGTCAGGTAAGCATTCTCCTCTGCTGGGAGGGAGGTGGGAAAGGAGGCCAGGAGTGGTGCTCTGGGGAGCCCTCTCCACACGGAAGCTTCAGAGCATGGGCAAGAGGTGCTTCCCTGATGACGTGGAGCAAGGTGGGTACAGCGTCTTGTGGGGCACCTGGGCGCCAACCCGGTGGTTCCAAGAAGCCTGAGGTAAGTTTTGAGGTGAGTTTTATTCAGGCAAGAAGAAACAGAAGGGACCTTTTCTCAGAAGGAAGAATATGGATGTAATCATGAAGGCATGAAATAACTTCGTGAGCTTGGGAACTGGAAGCATTTTGATATTATTAAGTACCAGGGTGGAAGGGGTGGCATTGTACTTGGGGGTCAGGTTATGGAGGGTGGTGTACACCCACTGGGGATCAAATAACAGTCTACATTCCCCTGTCAAGTGAGGAGGGGTAATCAGAGGGAGAAGGCAGGCCTTGCGCTGATATTTTTAATATACTCCAGCTTACCACTTGTACCTAGCCGATGCTCAATAAATGATCAGTGTACTGAAATAATTTAGCACCTTGACATGAGGGTTTCTGGTGAGTGCTAGAGATAGCCAGCAGGCAGACAGTCTCTGATCCTGTTCTCTCTGGTTTTTCTCTTGAAGCAGTCTACTCTACCAGCAGTCCTCAATGGGTGGTCTGGAAGCAGGAACGTCACCTGCAAGCCTGCTGGAAATGCAGAATCTCAAACTCTCCCCACACCTACTGAATCAGAAACTGTGGATTGGGCCAGCAGTCTGTGCCTCAACAAAACCTTTAGGTGGTTCTGATGCATGCTGCAATTTGAGAGCCTCTGGTTTCTAAATATGCCTCCTCAAGTAGCATCACACACCCCTGCCCTGAGAAGCAATCTGTTATCTGTACATTTTCTACTGATAGTCATTAGGCTTTTGGGCACCAGGTAGTGGACTGTTCTGAGATTTTTTTAAAAAGATTTTATTATTTATTTGGGGGGAAGAACATGGGTGGGGGGAGGGAGAGAGGGAGAAGCAGACTCCGTGCTGAGCGTGGAGTCCAACATGGAGCTTGATTCAACAACCCTGAGGTCGTGACCTGAGCCAAAATCGAGAGTCGGATGCTTAACCCACTGAGCCTCCTGGGCATCCCTCTGTCTTTCTTTTTAAAGAGCTGGAGCCCCAGCCTCCTTATTTAATTTGCATATACATTTCTTTCTCCAAACACATGATAACATATGCCCTGTGTTATTTCAAATTTTGATGTTTTGCCAGGCTCCCCATTAAACAAAAATAAAATTTCTCTGTACTTACTGTTGGGAGCAACAGGCAAAAAAGAAAGCCTCACCGCACTTTTGTGAAGCAGAAGACAAGCACATGTTTGAGATCATAACCCTGAGACACCACCTGTGGGGCCTAAATCCTGCAGGGATCCAGCACTTGGCCGACCCAACTCCACACGTGTGCAGCTGAACTTGGCTGAGAGAAACAGCAGTGGCGGGATGACGCTTACCGTAAATGTGTGAACCCTCACCTCGGGAAGCTGGTCACGCTGTCTTACCCCAGCCCAGTGGGAGTGCCCCTTCCCTCCTAGATGATACCTTCTTTCCTGCTTCTGTTTCCTCAAGTCTCCCTCCCAGGTGGAGACTTGGCTTCAGACATCACTGCAAAAAGTCACATAATCAGACGGGTATTTTCATAAGCTCATACACCTATCCGTACACCTGCGTCTATGCCCCAATGCTATTATTGCCCCCCACCATCTCTGACACACTGTCTGGGGTGCCCGGGGTGCACTAACCTCCATCCTGTCTTTGATTCAAGGTCATTCCCCGGTACTTCCCCTTTCTCTCCCGTATCATCAGTTTCTCTCCACTGGATTGTCCTACTAGCCAGCCAACCAACCAACCAAGGAAACAAACCAAAAAAATCTCTTCAGATCCCCTTTCCCCCTCCAGCTATTGCCCTTGATCTCTTTCCCCTTTGACAATAAAACTGCTTGAATTCACTGTGATATTTTCGCCCCCTCTGTTCTACAGGAACTGCCCATGTCGAGATCCCCAGCGGCCACTGCGTTGCTGAGCCAGTGGTCATTCTCAGTCCTCAGAGCATTTGTCCCCATGAAGTGTCTTCTAGAAATATTGTTCTTTAGTTGGCTTCCAAGATACCACACTCCCCTGGTTTCATCTGTACCTTTCTAGTTCTTTGTGATTCTCCTTTGCTGATTCCTCTCACCTTCCTCGCTGTCTGATGGAACTTTCTGCACCGATGGAGATGTTCTGTATCTGCACTCTCCAGTATTGTAGGCCTGTGTGGCTGTTAACCACTTAAATGGCTAGTGTGCTTGAGGAACTGAATTTGAGATTTAATTTAGTTTAAAATTTAATTGTAATAACCACATGTGGCCAGAGACTATTGGACTGAACAGTGTAGCTCTAGATATGGGAATGTCACAGGACTCAGTTCTTGTGTTACCTATATCCAAGTTTGGCCACCCATTGCTCTCCAAAGGCCAAGACTCAAGAGAGTTTTGACTGGAAAAGAATATGAGCTTTATTCAGGAGGCTAGTCACCTGGGGAGAAGGTGGACCCTTGTCCAAAGGCCAACTCTGAGTTTTCTGCCTGGCCCAGACATTTTTAAAGGGCTTTATTTTTTTTTAAGATTTACTTATTTATTTTAGAGAGAGAGAAAGAGAGAGAGTGGGAGGGGCAGAGGGAAAGGGAGAGAGAATCTCCAGCAGACTCCCCGCTGAGTGTGGAACCCCATGAGGGGCTCAATCTCATGACCCTGAGATCACAACCTGAGTTGAAACCAAGAGTTGGATGCTTAATTGACTGCACAACCCAGGCACCCCTAAAGGGCATTGTGTTGTGGTCTGTGACATTTCTTGGTTACTTGCAGCCTCAATGATGCCAGCTACAGAGTAATCTTGGGGCTTGGAGGTTGTGCAAGAAATTCTAATTTCTTGGTGCCCAGGGAGGGTTTGACCAAGAAGGTCTGGTTCCTTGGTACCTGGGGGTGGTTGTGTAAGAAGGTCTGGTTCCTGGGTACCTGGAGGTGGTTGTGTATGAAGGTCTGGTTCCTTGGTACCTGGGGATGATGCAAGAGTAGTCTGTTCTTTCTGAAAAGGAGGGAAAGGTCTATGGATGTGCAAAGGTTGGTTAATAAAGTCCTTTGTGTGGCCTTAAAGAAGAAAAACATTTTGCTAAACGATTGCTGGGCTCATCAGAAAGCCAAGGTGACTTCAAACAGGCTCTGGCCTCCGTAACCTGGGAACGTTCTGGTATCTTATTCCCCAAGGCCAGAGGTCTGCAAATCTCAAAGAAATGAAATTAGTTCTGTTATGGATCAAGGGCCTTACATCAGCAAGCAGGGAGTGTGTTACTTTGGAGTACGTTAACTGTTAACACTGGCTGGAGTGCTGTTACCCTTGGACCTTTTCTTTTGTCTGCTTACACTCATGCTCTTGCTAATATTACCCAGCCACATGGCTGTAATTACCACCCGTATACCAAGAACCCCAAATGTTTACCTCTAGCCAGATCCTACCACTGAACTCCAAAAGAGAAGATCAAATTGCCTACCTGACAATGCCTACTTGGATGTCTTGGACATCCAAACTTACCATGTCCAAAATGGAACCCCTGATGTCCACCACCACCCCAAGCCAACAAAAACCTTGAGGCCTTCTCAGTCTTTCACGCATTAGTTAATGACCACTCAAACTTTGCTCAGGACAAATGTCTTGGAGTCACCCCGGACTGCTCTTTCTCTTCATGTTCCCTTCCCCACCTGATCCATCAGAAAATCCTGTTCACTCCACCTGCAAAGAAATCTGGATGCTGACTACTTCCCAGCGCTTTTGCTGTCCACACCCTGAAGCAAACCAACACCTCTCACCTACATGATGGCCAAACCTCTTAACATTTCCTAAAGTCTGCTCTTGGTCTCTCTGTAGTCTGTTCCCGACAAAGGAGTCAGAATGGGGGTTTGAAAAAGGGGATTTGAAAAAAAAGTAGAGTGCCTTTTCTGCCCCAAAGGGACCCCCGTCTCATTCAGAGGAAAAGTCAGGGTCCTTACTGTGATCTAAAGCTCCTTTGTGCTGTGTCCTCCTGTCTTTTGTCTGACCTCATAAACTCCCATTGTCCCCTCATCCATCTGCTCAAACTAGTCTTCTCATAGTTCCTCCAATGCACCTGGCGAGTTCCCACCTTAGGGCCCTTGTTGCATCATCAGTTTGGAATGTTCTTCCAGATCTCTGCACAGCCAGCTCCCTCCTCTCCTTCCGGGCTTCTCTCCACACCACCTTCTGATTGAGGTCTTCTCTGGCCATTCCGTCCAAGATCTCACGTACAACCCCACCTTGACTGTCCACATCTCCCTTCCCTGCTTTTATTTCCTCTACCAACTACCTACCATTCTGTATGTCCTATTCCATTATCTTATTACGTCTTCCTTACTAGAATGTGAGCTTCATGAGGGCAGAGAATTTCATCTTTTTTTCTTTTTCTTTTTTTTTTTTAAAGATTTTATTTATTTATTTGAGACAGAGAGAATGAGAGAGAGAGAGAGCACATGAGAGGGGGGAGGGTCAGAGGGAGAAGCAGTCTCCCTGCCGAGCAGGGAGCCCAATGCGGGACTCGATCCAGGGACTCCAGGATCATGACCTGAGCCGAAGGCAGTCGCTTAACCAACTGAGCCACCCAGGCGCCCTTTTTTTCTTTTTCTACTGCTAGATCCCTGGTGCCCAGAGCAGTGTATGGCACAGAGTAGGGTCTCGATGAGTCAGTGTTGAGAAAATGCAGGCAGGCAGGCAGGAAGGACACTCATAGGGGGATCAAACCCGTGACACTTGGGTCATCAAGTATGTTTTGGATGCTGCGTCGGTGGCAGAGCTGTGCTGAGCCGACTGGAGTCTGAGGTCAAAGTAAAAATCAATAACCCTGCTCCTATCCTTATTTGAGATTTTCATATTTTGTTCATTATGGATATTTTACATTCTTTAAAATTATTTTTAACGAATTAATTTATTTTTAAGTAAGCTCTATGCCCAACATGGGCTTGAACTCACAACCCTGAGATCAAGAGCCCCATGCTCTACCGACTGAGCCAGCCAGGTGACCCTGCACTGATTTTTAAAAAATATTATTTATCTTGATTATTGAGGGGTTTTTTTTTGATGGCTCCTTAAATTTTTTTTTTTTAAAGATTTTATTTATTTATTTGAGAGAGAGAGAATGAGAGAGAGCACATGAGAAGGGGGAGGGTCAGAGGGAGAAGCAGACCCCCTGCCGAGCAGGGAGCCCGATGCGGGACTCGATCCAGGGACTCCAGGATCATGACCTGAGCCGAAGGCAGTTGCTTAACCAACTGAGCCACCCAGGCGCCCTGTGGCTCCTTAAATTTTGTACTCAAGGCCCAGAGAGGCCCCCTAGTCCTGGCCTTGGCACTTTTAAGAGTGCCTGTGACATGTGATCTTTTGATATAATGAGAAATAATAATTGGCCTTCATCGCTGGTTCCTGGCACAAAGACCCTTAAACTCCTGTAATTTCCTGAATGAAAGAAATGAGAGGAGCATCTTTTGTTATTCATAATAAGCACCTTTCAAAGGTACCTGAGTTTATGCTAATGAGCTGAGTCTTGGAGGGTCCCTAGAGACCTGCTGGGTGGGGCCTGGTCCCCCACCTCCCACCCCCCACTCCAGAGAAAACAACCATGTCGCCAGAGAGTTGGAATTTTGGGTTCCACCACCCATCGCCAGTGATTTTATCGATCATGCTTCCAGGCTGGTTGGTGAACGTATCCACATGCTGGGAGCACGAGACACCCAACTCCACAGGAATAGAAGCTCTGTGCTTGGGACCCTTTTGGACCTCGTTCCATGTACCTCTTCATCTGGACGTTCATTTGTATCCTTTAAAATATCCTTGATAATAAACCTGGAATAATAAGTAAGGTGTTTCCTTGATATTCTGTGAGCCTTTATAGCAAATGATCAAACCTGAGAAGGGGATTTACAGCCAGTGAGTCACAAGTATGGATGGCCCAGGGCTGATGACAGGCATCTGAAGTGGGGGCCATCTTGGGGACTGAGCACCTGTGGGGTCTGTGCTACTAAGACTCCCACCATGGTGGGGTTCAAGTTGCCAATGTGACTTCAACTGGCTCATAAAATTCCTGAAAATCGAACAGTTGGCTCTCGTGAGCCAGTATGAATGGCCTCATCGTACCATTGGAGACATAGTTTATTAAAAATAAAAGCATTAAAGATGATAAAGAATAAATGTCTGAGGATTTGCACAGAGACCTTTTGGTTAACAGATTTTTAGTTAGAAAAAAGAGAAAGTGATATGTAAAAGGGAAAGAAAAAGATAGAAATAGCACCTAATTGATTAAAAAAAAGGACTTTCCTAAAAGATCAACCCAGACCAATTTCTTTTCACTGAGTCATTTTTAGCATGATGGGTGGAGGCTGGTAGAGACAATGGGTATTTAGAGATAGGCCTGTGTTGTACTATTTAGCAACTTCTTGTGTGCTGAGAACACCTGTTCTAAAATGGGGTTGCACATGAAGGATTTTCTGATTGTATTGGCTACTTTGCCTGCCTTCTGTTTACATTTGGGAGCATGGCTTTATCCACTGAAGATTAACAAATGATTCTGGCAATCAAGGCAACTTAGAGGTGACTTTCCTTTCCTTCTTCCCTTCACATTCAGCCATAACTGTCATAGTGGTTCTCAAGTATGGGTCCTACCTACATCTGCTTTCTGCCTCCTTCCTACAGCCCCGACCTCGAAAGTATAGTTCTCTTCTGGAATAGCCTTAGAACCACCTCTGTGTTCCTTTATTTCTCTCTTTCTGATGTGCTGTGTCAAAGATACACAAAGCCCAGGGGCGCCTGGCTGGCTCAGTCAGTAGAACATGTGACTCTTGATCTCAGGGTCTTGAGTTCAAGCTCCATGTTGGATGTAGAGCCTACTTTAAGAAAAAGATAAAGCCAGACACTAGGTGAAGTGGTAAGGGCAGATTTTAATCAGTAATACATTATTGCACTAGGGAAAGAGTCCAGTGTGAACTGAACTCAACCAAGGTGGCCTGTGAAGGAATAGGGAGCTCCGTAGAGTCAGGGAAGTGAAGAATGACAAAAAGTGGGACGAAGGGGTTGGTCTGTGTGAAGCTCATCGGGGCTTGCTAATTAGAGCTTACTACCCTCCTGCAGAGGCTGGGAATCTGGGGCCCTATCTTCAGAGTTGGTTGGAACAAACAGTGAATTCTTTTGGCAGCCTTGAGTTTTCTCAGGCAGGCACTTTAAGGGAGTCCAGCATCATCCTTGGAAGGCGGCCTTGAGTTGTTATAAACTGTATCAGTGTTTGTTCAAGGTTGAGGCCTCGTTGAGGGGAGGGCTCAGAGGGGCCTGGCTGGAGAAGCCGTGTCACCTGGCAAACATTCGAGCTGATAGTCCAGGCATTCTCCTCTCTTTTCAGGCCCCAAGTCACAGAGGGCTGGGTCTCTGACTTCATGATGATGGTGGCCAGCGGCCTTGTCCACAAGCCAAACTTGTCTTCTCTTGTAGGACAAGGGGGTTTTCCTTCTCCTTGGTGCTACCCTTAGAGCTGAAATGACCCTCTGTGCTGATCCCTGGGGGAGACCGTATCCTTTGGGAATGCTTCGGGTGGAGGATTCCTTCAGGAAGAGCCTCACCTTCTGGGACTGCTCCATGCAAAAGCAAATTCTTTTTTTTTTTTTTTTAAGATTTTATTTTATTTATTTGAGAGAGAGGGAGAGAGAGCACAAGAGGGGGTAGGGTCAGAGGGAGAAGCAGGCTCCCTGCTGAGCAGGGAGCCCGATGCGGGACTCGATCCCGGGACTCTGGGATCATGACCTGAGCCAAAAGCAGTTGCTTAAACAACTGAGCCACCCAGGCACCCGCAAAAGCAAATTCTTCCAAGACACCTGTCACCGTAGATCAGGCCTGCTTTTGGAGTTTGAATAAATGGAGTTGTGCAGATTTACTCTTTCTTTCCTGGATTTTCCCTGCTCAGATGAGCGTTTGTGAGATTTATGCATATTGTTGTGTGTTGAAATGGACCCCAACACGTGCCCTGGGGGCCACAGGAACCTGGCATCAGGGGCAGGACTGCCGATGGTGACGCATCATCCCCACAGCTGCTCCTCTGGCCCTTCTGCAAAGCCAGTCTCTGCCCCTCTTTACAGATTATGATTCTAAAACTAACACATACTTGTTTAAAAAGCCCAAAACTTGGGCGCCTGGGTGGCTCAGTTGGTTAAGCGACTGCCTTCGGCTCAGGTCATGATCCTGGAGTCCCAGGATCGAGTCCCGCATCGGGCTCCCTGCTCGGCAGGGAGTCTGCTTCTCCCTCTGACCCTCCTCCCTCTCATGCTCTCTTATCTCATTCTCTCTGTCTCAAATAAATAAAAATAAAAAATCTTTAAAAAAAAAAAAAGCCCAAAACTTTCAACAGTATAGAAAGGTAAAAATTTTAAAGTAGAAGTCCCTTTCTGCTTGCATAATTCATGCAAATCCACTTCCCAGTCATAATCACTGGCTCTGCTGCTAAATGATAGCGTACATTTATTGAGGAGTTCCTATGTGTCAGGCATGTTCCCAAGCATTTTACAGCGATTGTTTTATGAAGATTTGTTATGTGTTCTTCCTAAGCTCTTATAGGGATATACACATATCCTTTTCATCTTAAAGGGTTTATGCTCTCATATTGTTAGTGAACTTGTTCTTTTCACTTACAGTGTATCTTGGACAATTTCCGTGTCACAACACGTATGCCTCCCTCATTCCTCTTCACTTGCATAGTTGGTATTGAATGGATATGAAACCGTATTTTACTAAACAAGTCCTCTGGGGGCACCTGGGTGGTTCAGTGGGTTAAGTGTCTGCCTTCAGCTTGGATTGTGATCTCAGGGTCCTGGGATCGAGCCCCATATGGGGCTCCCTGCTCAGCGGGGAGTCTGCTTCTCCCTCCGCTGCTCCCCCTGCTTGTGCCCCCCCTTCTCACTCTCTCTGTGTCAAATAAATAAATAAAATCTTTTTAAAAAAATCGAGGCAGCATGTTAAGTCTGATCAAGTGACTTCTTGGTGTTTATTAAAATACCACTTTACGGGATGCCTGGGTGGCTCAGTTGGTTAGGCATCTGCCTTTGGCTCAGGTCATGATCCCGGGGTCCTGGAATTGAGTCCTGCATTGGGCTCCTTGCTCAGCGGGGAGTCTGCTTCTCCCTCTGCCCCCTGCCACTTCCCCTGCTCGTGCGCTCGCTCTCTCTCTCTCTCTGACAAATAAATAAAACCTTTAAAAAATGTATCACTTTACTGGGACGCCTGGGTGGCTCAGATGGTTAAGCATCTGCCTTTAGCTCAGGTCATGATCCCAGGGTCCTGGGATCAAGCCCCACGTCCGGCTCCTGGCTCGGTGGGGAGCCTGCTTCTCCCTCTGCCTCTCCCCCTGCTCATGCTCTCTCTATCTCTCTGTATCTCAAATGACTAAATAAAATCTTAAAAAAAAAAAAAGTATCACTTTACTTTAAAATCTGGCCATGGTTTCTGCACCTGATGTACACACAATAAATGTTGGTTGAATAAATGAATACCTGTCTCTCTCAATCTTTCTACATCGAAGCCCTACTAATTAGAGTCTAGGCCAACTTCCTCCTGAAGACTCCCTCTTTGAGAGGAGTGTTAGACATGACCAATAGGCTGTAACCGAGGACAAGAGTCTTTTCTTATTTCTTCTGCCCCAGAGATAGTTCCTTTCCTCATTTACCACGTGTTCTGCAATTAAACTATTTATCTCCCAACTAGGGAGGGCAAGGACCTTGTCTTATTAATCACTGTGTCTATTTGAAGTCTTGACACATAGCAGGTTCCCTGGAAATGCTTGCTGAACAGCATTGAATGAAACAAAATATTTCCATGTGTCTGATACAAAGGCATACAAATAGTTTTAAAAATATTTTTTGTTATTTGAGTAGTTTTAGATTTACAGAAAAGTTAAAAAGCTAGTACAGAGTGTTCCCTTTTATCCCTCACTAGTTTTCCCCATTGTTAACATCTTACACTACTTTGGTACATTTGTCACATCTAAGAAACCAGTACTGGTACACTTATTAATTACATGCCCCACTTTGTTCGGATTTCACTAGCTTTCCTCTGATGTCCTTTTTCCGTGGCAGCGTCCCATCCAGGATACCACATTACATTTTGTCGTGTCTCTTGAGGCTCCTTGAGTCTGTGATGTCTTCTCAGATAGTCCTTGTTTTGGATGGCCCTGGCAGTTTTGAGGAGCACTGGTTAGGTATTTTGTAGAATATTCATCATGCTTAGACTGTGGTTATGGGTTTTTGGAAGGAAGCTCACAGAGATGAAGTCTTATCACATCATATCAAAAATACGTGCCATTAACATGCCTCATCATTGATGATGTTAACCTTGATCATTTGGCTGGAGAAATGTTTACCAGGTTTCCCCATTGTAAAGCTATCCTCTCCCTCCTCTTTCCATATTCTACTCTTTGGAACCAGTGTGAACATTAATAAAAGGAAACCTCCTCTAGAATGGAATGGGGATGGCCAGCAGGGGGAGGTCTCACTCCCTGCCACTCTTGTCAACTGCAGACCCAACAGGGACAGAAGGACCTTTGCGGTGGTTGCTATCCCAACGGGAGGAAGATAGACTTCCCTGGAAAAGGCCAGCCAATGAAAGACTGTCACGCTCAGCCAATGAGAAGCTATTACACTCTGAGCTCCCAGTTTATTCCAAAGGACTTTTTGTTTATAAAATCCTTCCCGGTCTCCCCTTTTCTTCTATAAATAAGGCCTCCCCTCCTTTGTTCTGGAGACTTGCATCTGATTTTGCCATAGCTCATTTGTCCGGGATTGCAATTCTCTGCTATTTCCGAATAAACCCATTTTTGCTACTGAAATAGCTGGCACAAGTCACTAAGCAAACCCTATATCCAAAGGGGAGGAGGTAAGCTCCTCTCCTGGAGGAGGTAGTAACTATCCAATTATTTGGAATTCTTCTGTGCTGGGAGATGTCTCTTCTCCCTCCATGCATTTACTAATTCATTTATGTGTATTAAAATGTTTCCGGATATATGAATAACACAGCTCCAGAAACTTATTTCTTTTGCCTTTGGAGGATCTCCCTAACCTCCCAGCTCAAAGGCAGGCTAGCTCTGGGAGTTGCTTTTCCCCAGGGAGCGGCAGGGCAGTGACAACCATGAAGGGGGGGGCCCCAAGTCCCTGGGCGGAGGGCGGAGGGGCACCAGGGCGCTGCGGCCTTGGGCCCCAGAACCCACTCGCCCTCCACCTGCTCTGGCTTCGCGACCACTCCTCGGCCGTGGCGCTTGGAAAACAGTTCTGGGGTGCGGGGTCCCTCCACACATCAGTAATTGGGGCCAACTCCTCCCTTGTGCAACGCCCTCCCGGGCGCAACAGGCGCGGGAGCGGGCGCGGCGGCGCGCGCGGGATGTCGGGAGCGCGGCGTGCTGGCTGCGGCTGCGACGGCGGCGGCGGCGGCGGCCACGGCAGAGGCAGTTGCTGCGCCCGGTACTGAGGTCGCTGCGTGAGGCGCAGGCGCGGTGGACTCAGCCCTCCCCGGGCTTCGGCTCGCTGTGGGCTCGTCATGGCGACAGAGGCGAGGCCCTTCCACCTGGTGGTGTTGGGCGCGTCTGGCTTCACCGGCCAGTTCGTGGCCCAGGAGGTGGCCCGGGAGCAGGTGGTCCCGGAGCAGAGCCCCCGCCTGCCATGGGCCGTGGCGGGCCGCTCCCGGGAGAAGCTGCAGCGAGTGCTGGAGAGGGCTGCCCTGAAGCTGGGTAAGGGGCGGGGGGCGGCTTCCCGCTCGGTCCAGGGGTTCGGGTCGCCCGCAGCGAGAGTTTGTCTTTGGGGGGGGCACCCCGAGGGCTGCCCGGGCCCGCCGGACGTCAGGAGCGGTGCTTGGGGATGTGGCTTTGTGCCACTCCCCACACGAAGCACAGCAATAAATGCATGTCTCCTTTGTTGAATTCCCTCATTGGCGTGGCGGGTCCCGCTGGGCAAGCAGCCGAGGACTTCCGTTCTTCCCTGGCTGGCCCTGTCTCCCTCTTGGGCAGGGGTCCCTGGTGGGGCTGGACGGCTCTTGGTCATGGGGTCGGACGGGAAAGGAGGACATTGGTTTTCTCGGGACTGTTTGTCCTCTCCCCTCGCCTTGGGTTTTGGTGGTGGGCGAGGAAGCTTCCCAGGTTTTGGTAACGTTGTGGCCTTCGTTTTTCAATTTCTTTTTTGCTTGTAAGAATTCGCCAGCGGGCTTACTCTTTGCTGCGTTTACTTACTCTTTTAGCATTCGTTCAACATAGTTTTACTGCGTGGTCTTTTCCGTGCCGGGTCCTGTCCTAAGTGCTGGGGATACGGATGTGACGGAGCGAGACCGCACACACACACATTTAGGACTCAGGAGCCTTTAACTGTGGCTCCTGCCTACCCGAGTGTCCCTCATACAGACAGGTGCACCTGCATTCTTCTGTTTCATCTTCATCTCACTGCTGAGTCCACACTGAGCCCTTTTGCTGCCACCACCAATGTACAGAGTCTTGATCAAAGAGCTTTTTGGTGTTTTTTGTTTGTTTTACTTTTTCAGAAGAAATAATTTCACTGTTAAAATATATTCTTCCATTTCTTTTTCCTGCTCAACAAGACTGTACAGGTGCAGCCTACCTACCTAGCATCTGTAATGCCCAGGTTCAGTTATTGTGGGACATACACTTTGATCCATCAAACCTGCATTCCGCTAATTCCAGTGATTTACTTATTATAAGCCTATAATGAGTGTTCTTACCTAGACTGTGCTTTCTACCTTAGAGTCTTTTTTGTTCTCATGTTGATGTTAAGAACCCCTTTTTACCCCCGTATTTTGTCATATATAATTGGTTAGTAATTGATGAGCAACTTTTTATAATGGATTCTTGGCAGAGAGGAAATCAGGACTGTCATCTATTCAGTATCTAAATGATTGTAAAATTGTCATTTTACACAGGGTTATCATTTGCACGTTGCTTAAGTTAGATTTTTTTTTTAAGTTTAATGATTTTTTTTTTCTAGCAATCCGTAGTGTTAACTCCATTTTCCTCATAGCTTTTTCTTTTTTATTACCTAATTTTAAAAAGTTTTATCTCTTGTCAGTATATTTAGTAAATCTGCCATCCCTGATTACTATAAAAACACAATCTGGAAGATATAATACTGTATCAGGATTTGCTTCAAACAGTTATTTCTTATTTCAGGAAGACCGACACTCCCATCTGAAGTTGGAATAATAATTTGTGATATCACGAATCCAGCCTCACTAGATGAAATGGCTAAACAGGCAGCAGTTGTCCTCAATTGTGTGGGCCCAGTAAGTCATCCACCCCGTTTTGTGTCAGAACAAACAATGTATTCATTTCCAGCAGAATCTGGTATTTGATATTCCAGAGGAACATAAGGACAGGGGACAGAAGAGTTGGTTCAGGGCTTCAACTCTGTGTGGGGGAGTTTTCACTCCTCGTGAGGAGCCAGTGGATGTGACCAAAGTCTCCTGAGAGAGAGACAGGCTCTCTGTGACACCACCTCAGGGACTGGGTGCTGGGTCCTTCATTGGTTACAGCTATAACTGCCAGCTTTTTTTTTCTTACAGAATGCTTCTTAAGTAAAAAATGCTTGAGCATATATCCCTAATATATTTTTTACTTACTGATGAATGATATCCCTGTATTATTTATTCAATACATATTCATTGAATGTTTATTACATGTAAACTGCTCTAGTGTGGGTACCTGGGACATAAGGGCGAACAAAACTGAAAATCCCTCATGGAGCTTACAGTCCAGTGGGTGAGACAGAAAAATAAGGTTATAATTGTAGGTAGTGATAAGCGCTTTGAAGAAAAATCAAGCAGGGTAAGGAGACAGAGAGATTGGCGCATGAGTCTCTGTGAGGTGGATGGTCAGGACCTGACATTTGTGTTGAGCCCTGAGTGAGGTGAGGGGGTGAGGTGCAGGGGTAGCTGAGGAGAAAGTTGCTCCAGGGAAGGGCAGCTACAGACGTTCTGAAATGAACATGTGTTTGAGAGAGGGCAGAGGTTGGAAGGTAGGTGGGAGAGGAACCCAAGAGTTAGGTCAGAGGGTTTGAAGTATCGCAGAGTCTTTGAATGGTTGAAAGCAAGAGCATGAGCTGATTTACAGTTTTGTAGTTCTTTGTCTTCTGAGAGAGGAAAAAGGGGAAGTGGGAGACCCACAGGGGAGTGGTCTAGGCAAGTGGAGCACAAGATGGGGGTTTGGAAGGGTGGTGAGAGCTTTTGGAGTCAGAGGATGCTTTGAGAGGAAAACCAGCAGCTTTTGTTGTTCTGGACGTGGAGGACACACTTTTGGTTCGTGTCACAGGGTGAGTGTTGGTGGCATTTACTGATCTGAGGAAGCCATCACAATTGCCAAAACATTTGAAAACTAAGCATCTAGGAGATTGATAATAATGTTTTAAATGAAAGCAGAAAGGTTTTTTGATTATCCAGTAAAAATGTATTTAAATTGTTTAGATTAATCTCATTCCTAATTATTCCTAATTAGCTTTGGTTCTGTGCTCTCTTGCTGCAACCATTCTCTTATGTATATCCTCGGCCAGCCTCCTTGCCCTTCCCACCCCAGTGCTCTGGAGAGACCCAAAACTGGTATTTGTGTGTGTGTGTGTGTGTGTATGTATTTTATTTATTATTTATTTTTTAAGTTAGTTTCAGAGGTAGAGTTCAGTGATTCATCAGTTGCATATAACACCCTGTGCTCATTACATCATGTGCCCTCCTTAATGCCCATCACCCAGTTACCCCATTCCTCTACCCACCTCCCCTCCAGCAACCCTCAGTTTGTTCCCTAGAGTTCAGCATCTCTTATGGTTTGCCTCCCTTTCCATTTTCATCTTATTTTTCCTTCCCTTCCCCTGTAAGCCTCTGTTTTGTTTCTTAAATTCCACATGTGAGTGAAATCATACGGTATTTGTCTTTCTCTGACTGACTTATTTCGCTTAGCATAATACCCTCTAGTTCCATCCATGTCGTTGTAAATGGCAAGATTTCATTCTTTTGGATGGTTGAGTAATATTCCATTGTGTGTGTGTGTATATATACACACACACATATATATATATACCACCATTCATCTGTCGGTGGACATCTGGGCTCCTTCCACAGTTTGTCTATTGTGGACATTGCTGCTATAAACATTGGGGTGCAGGTGCCCCTTCGAATCACCCAAACTGATTTTTCCAGCTATTCCAGCTTCGTGTACCTTACCTGAACTTAAACCCCCTGTTAGCCAGTAATGCAGTAGCTCTGCATGTCTGGAGAAACATGTATTCCCTTGCTGACGGTCCTGCTTTAAATATGTGGTGACAAACCTCACGTGGGGCCTCAGCACGTCCAGCAACCCTGCTCCACTTGCCCAGACTGTTCTCTCTCCTGCTGTGTGAAGCAGCAGCTCTGTGTCCTTTTTCTTCATGTTTTTAGCCTCCCATCCCTCTTTCCTCACTCATCTGGTGATTTTATTTCCTTTTTTTTTTTTTACTATGACATTAGAAGCTGTTGAAGGAGAATTTCTTCACCTGCACACCTGCATTACCCTGACTCTGACCTACCTGTTTTGAGGAAAAACTGTCCCTGTTCCTCATGGGTGTAGGATTTGAGGACCTCATGTTGACATTTTTATCACATTTTCCCTTCTACTGGACTGTTTCTTTGCCCCCTTTTCAGCTAAACTCCTTGAAATTGTTCTCTCTCCTTCTATATCCACTTGCTCAGCTCCCACTCTATCCTAAGCCACTCTTGCCAGGCCTCTGTAAGCCTCCCTGCTTCAGGGAGCCTGCTCTGCTTCGCCCTCACCAGCTCCTCACGCTCCCCTTAATCCGAGCTCTCGGCATTTGTCCCCCTTGGTCACGTCCTCCTGCTTTTGGCTTCTGGGGTCTGGCCCTTCCCTGGTTTTCCGCCAGCTCTGTCCCCATCCCTTCTGTTGGATCTTCTCATCTTCCTCTAAGTATCAGAGGCTCAGAGCTCGAACCTTACAAACTCTTCTCTGTTTACACTCTCGGAGCCAGGCTTTTAAAAAGTATATTATTAGTATTGTAATAAAATACACATAACCAAAATGACTATTTTAGCCATTTCTCAGTGTATGAATCAGTGGCATTTGGTACATTGACAGTGTTGTGTAACCCTCACCATCTTATCTCCAGAATTTGTCATCATCCCAGACAGAAACTCTAACTGGGTCAGGTTTGTTTTCATTTGTGTTTTTTTTGAAGAGAGATCTTTGGTGCTTCCTACCTGACTATTTTGGGCCAGCATTTTTGAACAGCGTAGTGTAGTGAGTGAGACTCAAGCATTAAAAAGAAGAAGACGATCAGATAGCCTAGAATAGAAAGTAGCGTGAATTATACATAATATGGGTAAGTGCTGGTTCATGAAATTTGCGTTTCAGTTTGATATATTTGTGTATATATAGGCTGCCACGTGAAGTGGATTTCTCAGCGTGGGTTGTGGTCAAAAAGGTTTTGAATGCCATTTGTATGCTGATGATGCCAACATTACTTCCAGTGAGGACTGCCCCCTAAACTCCAGATTGGTAGATCCAGCTACCTTCTTGATGTTTCCACTTGGATGGTTTATGGGCATGAGTCTCTAGGTTTTTGCCCCCAAACCTGCTCCTTCCTAGGCTCTCCTGGGATTGGCATTTTTCACTTTGCCAGTTTGGGATCATTACCGGTTTCTTTGCAGGTTTTTCTTTGTTTTTACTTCTTTGTCCATTTTGTGATGATTTATTTGTTAAAAAACAGATGATATCTGTAAAACTACTTAGGCATATGTAAACAAGCATTAGGTTGAAATATACCTAAAATGAATGAATGAGGGAGTTGCTGTGGGCCCCTCTGCATGTGGGACGCTCCCACGCTGCCCTCAGAGTCCCTTGTGTGGCTTTCATTCAACAAGGGACCACATCACGTGGCCCAAGGAACATGCCCAAGTCAATTCATGTATTAACTGTTAATAAAACTTCATTTTTTTCTTTGTGTTTCCTATAAAAAGTAGCATGAATAAACATACTGATATTTATTTCCATAACTGAGGGAATGGGTCTGTGGGCCCCTTGATGCAAGCCTGCCCACGTAGGAGACCCCCTGTGTTAGAACATGGAATGCTGAGAACAGTATTCGGTTTTGATCTGTAAGCTAATTGGCTTTGCTGGGGAGAAATGTCTCCTCTGAGATCAAGGATTGTTACCATTTGTCCATTTATCTCATAAAAGCACAAGGGTAGAAAGTAGAGAAAAAACAAAAAAAAAAATGTATCAACATAAGGACATTAGTGCCGAAGTCTCAACCTCAGATTGCCTGGAGGAGAGAGAAGGTGGGCCAGTTGAGACGGAATACAATGTGGGGAGTGGGGGGATTGTGGCGAATAGGGAGGCGCATACTCTTTCCAGAAGGAGCTGTTACTATTTCAAAAAGCTCATTAATGCTTTACTGCAGCTCACCAGTACTTCTAGATGAACCGAGTAGCTGACAGGCTGTAGCTCACTATCTGAGCATGGGGAGTTAACCCAAGGCCAGAAGGCTGATACTGGAGGGGTCAGGAGCTAACCTGGCAGCTAGAGCAGAGGAGGGGGTTCCAGGTAGTGGAGGGTGAAGAAATAGCACGATTAGGAAACTATAGGGAGTTGCAAGCTGCTAGAATATGGGGATGAAGGGGTTGTGTGACCTGATGCTTTTTGTGACATGCTAAGACATTTGGACTTCACACTATAGTAAATACAGGCACTGCAGAGCTAGCGAAGGATTTTAAGAGGTATACATGTGTACATATGCACGTGCGTGCCTGTGTGTGTGTGTGTGTGTGTGTGTGTACGTGATAGAAGCAAAGATGACATCAGATTGTTATTTTAGAATAATAATTTGGTGTTTCTTTGGACATGGAGCTACCTTGGCTGCAAGGAAGCCAGGTACTGTGTGTAGTAAATTGCATGAGAGGTGGTAAGGGTGTGAACTCAGATTTGGATGTGTAGAGGGGAGGGAACTGATCTGAGATTTTTAGGGAACTAATTCGATAAAACTTGGTGACTTCCAGGGTAGGTGGAGTCAAAACAGCTTCTGCGTTTCTCACTTGAGAATTTTGTGGAGAGTGACGCCATTCACAGCAACAAAGAAACGTTCTTCTCTTCCTGTTAGTCTTCATTTTGGCTAATAGGACCAGTAGCCCCGTGTCCGTTGGCCCCGTTGTCTGTCTAATCAGCAAGCCCAGTCATTTCTACCTCTTTAATAATCTCATCCTTGGTGTATCCATCCCCTTCTTCGTTTAGCCCTTTGTCATTTCTTCCAGCCATGGGTTTCGTTTTCTGGTAGTGTGGGCAGAGTGACGTGTGTTTTCTAGAAGTCTTACACCACTGTCCTATTTAAAATTCTCCAGGAGAGCCTAGTAATCCTGATCTGGCCCCAGCGTTCCTTTCCAGGTCCATCTCTCGTCACTTCCCTTTCAACTACTCTGAGCTTTGGGTGCCTTTACCCTTTCTCACACCTTCACATATACTTTTCCCTTTTCTGGATTTTTCTTTTTCCTGGCAAATCCTTATTCTTCAGAATTCAACTCAAATGAATCACTTGTTCTATAAAACTTACCATTTGGTTTTCAGTTAGAGGTTAGCACATGTTCCTTTAATTCCATCATGCCTTCCTTTACACTGAAAAGTGGCATGGCGCTGTTACGTGATTTTCCTCAATTTATCTTTTGGCTCCTTTATTAATATTTGATTCTTTTTTTAAAGATTTTATTTATTTATTTGAGAGAGAGAGAATGAGAGACAGAGAGCGTGAGAGAAAGGAGGGTCAGAGGGAGAAGCAGACTCCCCGCTGAGCAGGGAGCCCGATGCGGGACTCGATCCAGGGACTCCAGGATCATGACCTGAGCCGAAGGCAGTCGCTTAACCAACTGAGCCACCCAGGCGCCCCAATATTTGATTCTTTTTTTTTTTTTTCCAATATTTGATTCTTAATAACCAAGACTGTACTTGCAAAACTCAGTGGTATTTCATTCAAGATTGCTAAGTAAGGGGCGCCTGGGTGGCTCAGTTAGTTCTGTGTCCGACTCTTGATTTAGGCTCAGGTCATGATCTCAGGGTCATGGGATCGAGCCCCAAGTTGGGCTCTGCGCTCAGCCCAGAGTCTGTGTGAGATTCTCTCTCTCCCTCTGCCCTGCCCCCCTATGTGCATGCATGCTCTCTCTCAAATAAATAAATCTTCAAGCTTGCTAAGTAAGAGTAAACAGTTGGTTTTCTTTATTCCCCCCAGTATCGATTTTATGGAGAACCTGTAGTAAAAGCATGTATTGAAAATGGAACCAGCTGTATTGACATCTGTGGAGAACCTCAGGTATGTAAAATGGAAAAGAAAGAATGGCATTAACAACACAACTTTCTGTTAGAGTGGAAAATATTTAGTGCCGCCTTGCAGACTATTTTAGAAGTCGGTGACTCCTCCCTCGTGCTGATGGCTTGAAGGAGAGTGCGATAGTCAGGTCTTTTCTTCTGTTTTCTTGAAGTTTTTTCTTCCTTACCACCTCATTTATTCCAGGTCTTTTGTATGTAGGATGTGCTGGTTTCTGTAGCTGCCCCATGCTGTGAAAGGGTTTAATTAAAATGGTGCGCTATGTGTAAATTCTTTGAATCTCACTTTTTCTTATGAATTCCGTTTTTTTGTCAGACACCTTTATAACAATGCAGAAAAGGAAGTGTAAAATCCTCCAAACGTAAACATTTTAGATATTCACACTTGAGTGCTCACCCCACACCCGACACTCTGCTAATACAGCATTTTATGTCTGAATGTTCCACATTCCCATAAAGTCGGTATCGTCTTGCCTATTTTGTGGATGAGGAAACTGAAGCTGAGGGGGGTTAAGTCATGCAGCTCAGAGTCCTGCCACCACTCAGTAGAAGAACAGGACTCCAACTGAGGTTTGCCTGATTGCAGGAAGTGGATGTCAGTAAGCACCAAGCTACCCCAGCTCCTTGAAAACCGTCACCTCATCTGTCCCTGTGGTTTCTGCTGTTATCATCACCAATATGCCAATATAGTAACGTACTGGAAAATACTAGGAAAGTGTGAATTACCAAAAGTGATTCAAGAAGAGGTAGGAAACCTGAATGAAACAGAAACCAATTCCTGTCTTATTTAAAAAAAAAAAAAAAATCCCAGAGCAAAGAAAATGATGAAACATTTCTAAGGTATCCTATAAACCACAATAAAAGTGATATCAAAACCTAGTAAAGATCCAGACTATATAAAGGACTCTTAAAAGGCAATAATACAAATTCAAATCACCCAATTAAAAATGGGAAAAGGGATGAGTAGAGACAAATGTTCTGTGCAGAAGAATCCCAAAAAGCTTGTGTAACTACTCCACCCTCGAGGAGGGGAGCATGACTCATCACCCCTTCTTTGGGCACCACACATGGTCACTCCCTCCCCAAAAGAACAGTATGGATGGAAGGGAAGAAGAGAATAACTTTATGGTGGCGAAACCTGACAAATACTACCTCAGCCAGGTGTTTAGGGCCACCATCCACACTGATAAGTCACGGTGATGGTATGTACCCTTGATAGAATGTCACAAAATGCACTTTACCCCTGCGGTCTCCCCTCCCTCCTCAAAGCAGTAATTCCACGCTAGTAAGGAGAAAAATTCCAGTAGAGGGGCATGCTACAAAATACCTGATCAAAGTTCTCAAAACTATCAGGGTCCTGAGAGTCCGAGGAGACTGTCACAGCTCCCAAGAGGAGCCTTGGGACACATGACAGCTAAATGTAATGTGGCATCCTGGTGGAGAAAAAGGACATTAGGTAAAAACTAGGGAAATCTGGATAAAGTATCGTCTTTGGCTAATGATAATGTTATCAATATTCATTCATTAAGTGTAGCAGATGTTAATGGAAAAGCTCTAACAATAGGAGAAACTGGGTCGGGGTACATGGGAACTCTCCACTACTCAAATTTTCTGTGAATCTTTTCTGTGAATCTAAAACTGTTGTAAAAGTAATTTCTAAAAACAGAGGACTTGAACAGACATTATTCTCCTCTTCCATCCCCTCCTCTCCTACCACTTTCTTCATCCTAACTAAATATATGTGTGCCGATGCATGTCTCTAATAATGTCCCTCTGAGGAATACGATTTGGGTGATGTTTTCTTGCTGTCTTTGTATTTTTTTGTATATTAATTCAGGTTTTCATAATATTACTTTTGCATTTAAAACTCATTCTGAAAAAGTTACTAGTGTCATAAGTCAGATCAGCCTGTGCCCCACACTGCTTGGCACGTGGTAGATACACAGTAAATATTTGCCAAATAAGTGAAAAACATTTCCACAGTTAATATTTTACTAAAAGTCACATTGGTTAGCATTTTCAAAATGTAATTCCTTTGTCTTTTAAGGTCTATCATTTAATGCTGATTTAAATATTTCTGTATAGCTCTGATTCAGATTTTTGTCCTGAATTTTTTAGTTTCTGGAATTAATGTATTGGAAGTATCATGAGAAAGCTGCAGAAAAAGGGTCTTATATCATTGGAAGCAGTGGTTTTGACTCCATTCCAGCAGATCTGGGCGTAATATATACCAGAAATAAGATGAACGGTAACTATCAATCACTAAGCAGTAATTGAATTTAACAATAGAAAATCTTCAGGTTTATAACTGTGATGAACTAAAAACTAGTTGGGAAGAGAAACATAACTATAAATGGGTAATGTTAAACACATGATTTGTTCAGGGCATCTGGGTGGCTCAGTGGGTTAGGCATCCAAATTTTGATTTCGTCTGGGTTGTGATCTCAGGGTTGTGGGATCAAGCCCTGTGTCAGGCTCTGCGCTGGGTGTGGAGCCTGCTTGGGACTCTTTCTCCTCCTACCCCCGCTCTCCCTCTCTAAAAAAAAATAAAAATTAAAAAAAATTTAAAAATAAAAAAACTCCACATGCTTTAGTGTTTAATACAGCTATACTTGTTATAAAATCCTATTGACACAATTTTTTGAGATGTGGTTAGTACTGTGTGTATTCCAAAGTGAGGAATTATCTATTGTCTCAACTTAGTTATGGTTAAAACAGTAAAATTTCTGGAAAAAGAATTTCTGACAGCCATTATAATTCAAACTTGCTTGGTTTAGGAACTAACACATTTAAGAATATAATTTTTGAAGCTATTATAATTAAAGGTTTAACTTTTTTTAAAGATTTTATTTATTTGAGAGAGAGCGAGCGAGAGAGAAAGAGAGCATGAACTAGGGGAGAGGCAAAAGGAGAGGGAGAGACAGACTCCCACTGAGCAGGGAGCCCAATATGAGGCTCGATCCCAGGACCCTGAGATCCCTGAGATCATGACCAGAGCCGAGGGCAGACACTTAACTGACTGAGTCTCCCACGTGCCCTATTATGCTCTTGAAAGCTTTTTGATGTAAATAATACCAGTTTAAAACTAAAAACCCTTTATCTTAAAAAAAAAAAAAGAAAAGAAAAATCAATATTATGGTAAAATAATGGAAGTTCCTAATGCCATGCATGTTTTAAAAGGGTCCATTTAGGGCGCCTGGGTGGCTCAGATGGTTAAGCATCTGCCTTCGGCTCAGGTCATGATCCCGGGGTCCTGGGATCGGGTCCCGCATCGGGCTCCCTGCTAGGCGGGGAGCCTGCTTCTCCCTCTGCCTCTGCCTCTCTCTCTCTCTCTCTGACTCTCATGAATAAATAAATAAAACATTAAAAAATAAATAAAAAAAATAAAATAAAATAAAAAATAAATAAAAGGGTCCATTTAGAAAATGACATGAAACAGGTAACTCCAGTGTCATATAAACTGTTCTAGAGCTTAAAAAGATGGAAAGTGTTTCAATTTATATTGAAAAGTTAACATAACTCAAGCCAAAGCCCCAGATAGATAGCACCAAAAAAGATAGCACCAAAAAAAAGAAAACTACAAATCAGTCTTGCTTTGTGAAATTAGTAGTCAAAAAAATGCTAAATAAATTTTAATAAATCTTCAATGGCATTTTAAAAGAATAATATATCAAGACAAAGGCTTATTACAAAGTTATGTAATCACATCAGAATATCGAAGGTAAAAAGCTAGATGGCCGTCGCAGTAAATGATTTGAAAATTCATACCATTTACTGATTGCAGATTTTTAGGAATTTAAGAATAGAATACTTTATTAACATAATTAATGTCGGAAGGCAATAGCCAGTATCATACTCAGTGATGAAATGCTAGAACCATTCCAAATAAAAAGAACACGAACATCTTTTTTTTTTTAAAGGTTTATTTATTTACTTTAGAGAGAAAGCGCTTGAGTGGTTGGGGAGGAGGGACAGAGGGGGAGGGAGAGAGAGTCCCAAGCAAACTCCATGCTAAGTGTGGAGTCCGACGTGGGGCTTGGTCCCAGGACCCTGAGATCATGACCTGAACTGAAATGAAACCAAGAGTGGGTTGCTTAACTGACTGAGCCACCCAGGTGCCTCCAATTGAACATCATGGACCTGGTAGGTCTCCATTTATCAAAAAAATACTTTTAAGTCTCTAAAGTTCAGACATTTTCTTCATGGTAGTTATACGTATTTTTTACTAAGGTTTTAAAATATTTAATAGTTTCTGTTATTTTGAATAGTTCTTTTTTTTTCTTTTAAGGGAGAAATAATACTTTAAACCTTGTTTAAAAACTTTGTTTTCAGATACCGAACCCTAAGAGGGAGCATTTCAACAAGTATCCCCACTGATTGTTTGGTGCAAGTGGTCCACATGTTAACTGCGTGTGGCCTTAGGCGGTCCACGTTCTTTCTGTGGCTAGGATAGATCATGGAGCCATAAACCCAGGCTGCCTTCTCTTAGCAAACCTCAGAATCATCCCAGGGCGTTATACTTCATGATCTAGGTGTTTGTCAGTGGTCACCTAGTGACATTTAGATGACTATGGTTCTCATCATTGTTGATGATGTGGTTGTTCATTCTCTTTCTCAGGGTCAGCTTTCTAAAGGCTCCATGATTTCGTTTTCTCTTGGTATTAAAACTAGGAACACCAATCTTAAGAAATTGCTATATTTTGGTGGCTCAGTCACTTAAGTGTCTGCTTCTAGCTCAGGTCATGATCTCGGGGTCCTGGGATCAAGCCCTGCATCAGGCTCCCTGCTCAGTGGGCCATCTGCTTCTCCATTTCCCTCTCCCTCTGTGCTCTCTCTCTCTCAAATAAAAAAAAAAGAAATTGCTATATTTCATTTTATCAGATTTTGAGATTTAGTCCATTAGGTTTTTCTTTTGTCTTACTGCTCTTGAGAAACTCAGTGATTAATTAACCACTATGCCTGTGTTTTAGCCCTTGTAGTTATGTAGTTGATGTCTCCCTCTTTTTCTGGCTTTGGTTTTCTATTATTATTTGTATTATTATATTTTTCTTTTTTTTAAGATTTTATTTATTTATTTGAAGAGAGAGACACAGCGAGAGAGGGAACACAAGCAGGGGGAGTGGCAGAGGGAGAAGCAGGCTTCCTGCCAAGCAGGGAGCCCGATGCGGGGCTTGATCCCAGGACCCTGGGATCATGACCTGAGCCAAAGGCAGACGCTTAACGACTGAGCCACCCAGGTGCCCCTTTTTATTTCATTTTAACAGCCTTATTTTAAGTTTTTTTTTTTTTAAAGATTTTATTTATTTATTTGACAGAGAGAGACACAGCGAGAGAGGGAACACAAGCAGGGGGAGTGGGAGAGGGAGAAGCAGGCTCCCCGCAGAGCAGGGAGCCCGATGCGGGACTCGATCCCAGGACCCTGGGATCATGACCTGAGCTGAAGGCAGTCGCTTAACCAACTGAGCCACCCAGGTG
>NC_138374.1:79980301-80040298 GCF_054177405.1 Leptonychotes weddellii | reverse complement strand
TAGTTTCAGGTGTACAACATAATGATTTGATATTTGTATATACTGTAGTATATTGCAAAACAGTTACCACAATAAGTCTAGGTAACATCCATCTCCATACATACTTGCAAATTTATTTTTCTTGTGATGAATTTTTCTTTTTTTAAGTAGGCTCCATGCCCAGCGTGGAGCCCAACATGGGGCTTGAACTCATGACCCTAAGATCAAGACTTGAGCTGAAACCAAGAGTCTGATGTTTAACCAGCTGAGCCACCCAGGTTCCCCTTGTGATAAAAACTTTTAAGATCTCTCTTAGCAACTTTCACATAGGGAATACAGTATTAACTGTGTAGTCACCAGGCTGTTTAGGGAATGGTTTGTTAAAAGAGACATAGAAGGCATTAGATATAAAGAAAAAGTGGTAAATTTGTATACATTTAAAATTGAGAATGTCTGTTTATCAAAAGATACCATTTAGAAAATGGAAAGACCAGCTGTAGAGCAGGAATTCTTTCTTTCTTTTTTTTTTTAAATTTTCCAGTATAGTTAACATACAGTGTTATATTAGTTTCAGGTGTACAATATAGTGATTCAATACAATATAGTAATTCAAAAGTCTGTTTCTTGGTTTGTCTCTCTTTTTTTTTCCTTTGCTTGTTTGTTTTCTTTCTTAAATTCCACCTGTGAGTGAAATCATATGGTATTTGTCTTTCTCTGACTTATTTAGCTTAGCATAATACCCTTTAGCTCCATCCATGTTGTTGTAAATGGCAAGATTTCATTCTTTTTTATGGCTGAGTAATACTCCAGTGTGTGTGTCTTCTTTATCCATTCATCTATCAGTGGACACTTGGGCTGCTTCCATAATTTGACTATTGCAGATAATGCTGCAATAAACATCGGGGTCCATGTATCCCTTTGAATTAGTGTCTTTGTATTCTTTGGGTAGATATGCAGTGGTGCAATTGCTGGATTGTATGTTAGTTCTATTTTTAACTTTTTGAGGAACCTCCGTACTGTTTTCCAGAGTGACTGCACCAGTTTGCATTCCTACCAACAGAGCATGTGGGTTCCCCTTTCTCTACATCCTCGCCAACACTTGTTTCTTGTGTTGTTGATTTTGGCCATTCTGCCAGGTGTGAAATGATATCTCATTGTAATTTTGATTTGCATTTTCCTTTTTTTTTTTTTTTTAAGATTTTATTCATTTGAGAGAGAAAGAATGAAAGAGAGGGAGCACGAGAACGGGGAGGGTCAGAGGGAGAAGCAGGATACCCATTGAGCAGGAAGTCTGATGTGGAACTCGATCCTGGCACTCCAGGATCATGACCTGAGCCAAAGGCAGATGGCTTAACCAACTGAGCCCCCAAGGTGCCCCTTGATTTGCATATTCCTGATGATGAGTGATAATGAGCATCTTTTTATGAGTTTGTCTGTTGGCCATCTGTGTGTCTTCTTTGGAGAAATGTCTGTTCATGTCTTCTGCCCTTCTAATGCATTTTTTAATTGCATTATTTGTGCTGAGTTGTGTCAGTTTTTTTGTGTATTTTGGATACTAACCCCCTAATGCATATGTCATTGGCAAATATCTTCTCCCATTCAGTAGGTTGTCTTTTGGTTTTGTTGATTGTTTCCTTTACTGTGCAGAAGCCTTTTATTTTGATGCAGTCCCAATAGTTTATTTTTGCTTTTATTTCCCTTTCCTTGGGAGACATATCTAGAAAAATGTTGCTACGGCCGATGTCAGAGACATTATTCCCTGTGCTCTCTTCTAGGAGTTTTACGGTTTCAGGTCTCACATTTTGGTCTTTCATCCATTTTGAGTTTATTTTTGTGTATGGTGTAAGAAAGTGGTCCAGTTTCATTCTTTTGCATGTAGCTGTGCAGTTTTCCCAACACCATTGTTGAAGAGACTGTGTTTTTCCACTGGATACTTTCCTGCTTTGTCAAAGATTAATTGACCGTATAACTGTGGGTTTATTTCTGGGTTTTCTATTCTGTTCCCCTGATCTGTGTCTATTTTTGTGCCAGTACCATACTGTTTTGATTACTATAGCTTTGTTATATAACTTGAAGTCTGGAATTGTGATATCTCCAGTTTTGTTTTTCTTTTTCAAGATTGCTTTGGCTATTCAGTGTCTTTTGAGATTTCGTACAAATTTTATTTTTTAATTTTAATTGTAATTTTAAGTTTTGAGAGAGAGTGAGTGCGAGCAGGGAGGAACAGAGGGGGAGGGAGAGAGAGAATCTCAAGCAGACTCCATGCTCAGCGTGGAGCCAAACACTGGGCTCAATCCCAGGACCCTGAGCTCATGACTGAGCTGAAACCAAGAGTTGGATGCTTAACCGACTGAGCCACCCAGGCGCCCCAGAGATTCCATACAAATTTTAGGATTGTTTGTTCCAGTTCTCTGAAAAATGCTGTTGCTATTTCGATAGGGATTGCATTAAATCTGTAGATTGCTTTGGGTAGTATAGACATTTTAACAATATTTGTTCTTCAAACCCATGAGCATAGAATGTCTTTCCATTTCTTTGTGTCATCTTCAGTCTCTTTCCTTGGTGTTTTATAGTTTTCAGAGTACAGGTGTTTAACCTCTTTGGTTAAGTTTATTCCTAGGTATTTTATTATTTTTGGTACAATTATAAATAGGATCAATTCCTTGATTTCTCTTTCTGCATAACTGATTTTGGGTCCTGAGACTTTAACTGAATACATTTTTTTTGTTTTTGTTTTGTTTTAATTTGAGAGAGAGAGGGAGAGAGCAGGGGGAGGGGCAGAGGGAGAGAGGGAATCCTCAAGCATACTCTGCACTGAGCACAGAGCCTCACACGGGGCTCGATCCCAGGATCCTGAGATCATGACCTGAGCCGAAATCAAGAGCTGCTGCTTAACTGACTGAGCCAGCCAGGCGCCCCTTAACTGAATTCTTTTATCAGTTCCAGCAGTGTTTTGGTGGAGTCTTTCAGGTTTTCTACGTAGTGTATCATGCCTCTGCAAATAGTAGATGTTTTACTTCTTCCTTACCAGTTGGGATGCCTTTTATTTCTTTTTGTTGTCTGATTGCTGTGGCTAGGACAGGACTTCCAGTACTAAGTTGAATAAAACTGATGAGAGTGGACATCTTTGTCTTGTTCCTGATCTTAGGGGAAGAGCTCTCAGTTTTTCCCCATTATGGATGATGTTAGCTGTGGGTTTTTCATAGATGGTCTTTATTATTTTGAGGTATGTTCCTTCTAAGCCTACTTTATTGAGGGTTTTTATCATGAATGGATGTTGTACCTTATCAAGTGTGTTTTCTGCATCTGTTGAAATGATCATATGGTTTTATCCTTTCTCTTATTGATGTGATATATCATGATTGATTTGTGAATATTGAACCACCCGCTTGCATCCCAGGAATAAATCCCACTTGATTGTGGGGAATGACTTTCTAATGTATTGTTGGATTTGGTTTGCTAGTATTTTGTTGAGGATTTTGCATCTATGTTCATCAGAGCTACTGGCCTGTAGTTCTTTTTTTTTTTTTAAGGTTTTATTTATTTGACAGAGAGAAAGACAGCCAGAGAGGGAACACAAATAGGGGAGTGGGAGAGGGAGAAGCAGGCTTCCTGCGGAGCAAGGATTCCGATGCGGGACTCGATCCCAGGACCCCGGGATCATGACCTGAGCCGAAGGCAGACGCTTAATGACTGAGCCACCCAGGCGCCCCTGGCCTGTAGTTCTTTTTTGTGTGTGTAGTCTTTATCTGGCTTTGGTATCGGGGTAATGCTGGCCTCAGAATGAATTTGTAAGTTTTCCTTTCTTTTCCATTTTTTTGCAATAGTTTGAGAAGAATGGGTGTTTGGTGGAATTCACCTGTGAAGCCGTCTGGTCCTGGACTTTTGTTTGTTGGGAGTGTTTTGATTACTGATCAATTTAATTGCTGGTAATGAGTCTGTTCAAATTTTCTGTTTCTTCCTGTTTCAGTGTTGGTAGGTTATATGTTTCTAGGAATTTATCCATTTCATCTAGGTTGTCCAGTTTGTTGGCATATAGTTTTTCATAATAATCTTTTTTAAAAAATTTGTCAGAGAGAGAGAGAGAGCACAAGCAGGGGGAGCTGCAGGCAGAGGGAGAAGCAGGCTCCCCACTGAGCAAGGATTCCGATGCGGGACTCGATCCCAGGACCCCGGGATCATGACCTGAGCTGAGGGCAGACGCTTAACCAATTGAGCCACCCAGGCATCCCAAGTTTTTCATAATATTCTCTTACAATTGTTTGTATTTTTGTGGTGTTGGTTATTATTTATCTTCTTTCTTTTGTGATTTTGTTTGAGTCCTTTCTTTTTATGGTTCTGGCTAGAGATTTATCAATTTTGTTGATCTTTTCAAAGAGCCAGTTCCTGGTTTCATCAATTGCTTCTATTGCTTTTTAGTTTCTGTATCATTTGTTTCTGCTCTAATTTTTATTATTTCCTTCCTTCTGCTGGTTTTGGGTTTTGTTTGTTCTTTTTCTAGCTCCTTTAGGAGTAAGGTTAGGTTGTGTATTTGAGATTTTTCTTGCTTCTTGAGGTGGGCCTGTATTGCTATGAACTTCCCTCTTAGAACTGCTTTTGCTGTGTCCCAAAGGTTTTGGACTGTCATGTTTTCATTTTCATATTTTTTCATGTAATTTTTGATTTCCAAAGTAGGAGTTATTTCTAACACATGATGAATCTTAACATCACAGTTTTGAGCATAAAAGGGCGAACTCAAAGGCTGTGTGCTTCCATTTCTGTAAAGTTTAGAAACAGGCAAAATTCACAATAAGTGAATTTAGGAATGAATACTTAGGTGGTAAAACTCTAAGGAAAGCAAGTATTGGTCTTTATTACCATGAAGCAGGACAGAAGGAGGGCCTTCTGTGCTACAGGGATTTGTTTCATAATTTCATTAAATTATATATTTATGTTTTGTGTACTTTATGTTTTTCAATAAGATAAACAGTTTTTAAAAATGGAATGTGATTTGTGCCTTTTTGATGGCTTATTTGTATAAGAAGATATTCTTAGGTTTTCAAAAAGCTGTTTTCTCCTGGTATTTGGAAATCTTTTATTTTTTTATTTTTATTTAAAGCTTTTATTTTCAAGGAATTTCTATACCCAAGATTAAGAGTCACGTGCTCTGCCGACAGAGCCAGCAAGGTGCCCCTGGGAATCTTTATATTTGCAAATAGGTCACATTGACTGGGCCCAGATTTAGAGTAGTTTCACATAGAAACCCCTCAGACTTGTAGCTCTGTTTGTTTTAGCACTATAGAAGATACTAATATATATCAAAATGGAAATTAAGTTTGGTGTCTCTCTGCCTTCCAGTGTCATCAAAGCTCTGATATAAACACCTGAATCTTCTGATGGTTTTCTTGTTTCTCTTACTGTGCTTATTAACAAGCAACAGTATCTTCACATCAGCTTTACTGATATTCCTCTTTCAAAATCTTGTGACAAAGTTGGTTTTGAATATTTCTAAATAACTTTGTTCATTCAAACAAGGTAAACTACATGTAAGGCAGGACTTAAAACAGCTAAATACAATCAGAATTATAAATGAAGTTTAAAATATTTACATAACAGAGAATTAAAAGGCCCATCTAGAAGTTAGGTAAAGAAGAGTCAGCACCAAGACATTGAGTTCCGAGGTTATATCCTTGCCTGTGTTCTCCTTTCTGCTGCTCACGTCTAATGGGCATTGGAGGTGAGGGTCATGGAGGGTGTAATTATGTTGGAAGAATGGAAAGCACTGAAGGATGAGAAATAAGGGAACGGATGAGTCTGGTCAAGATCAAGCAAGGATTCTATGCTGGCTACAGTTCCAGAAAGAAATTGAAGAAGTGGGGAAAGAAATTGAAATATAAATCATATTAATGAGCCTTAAAATTAAAAAAATATTTTAACAAGACTTACGTGGAAGGCATTTATATAACTTGGGGCTAGAGTAAGGGGCGTTGGGGGTGGTGGGGCAACAGGTACGCTGGGGCCGGGATAGGTATGTACGTTGTGTCTGTTGCGTAAACGTGCTCAGGAACACATCTTGAGATTTTGAGGAATCAGCATAGGGATAGGAATTAGAAGGGTTAATTTGAAGGAATATGGTCAGTTAGTTGAGTGAAAATGCAGGGGTAAAACTCAGTGGCATTTAAAAGGAGCATAAATGATGGTAGGAAGGAAGAAGAAAGAGCATACGTGGGTATAAATATCGCATATGATCAAGCTAATGAGTGTTAGTCCTGCCTGAAAATTCATCTCAAGATTATTAAGTAAGGGATTATGGCTAGCTCAAATAGAGGCGAAATGTTCTTTGTAAACAATTATAAATTTCTTGGTTTTACATTTTAGTAATTATCCCTTAAGTCATGTTTCTTTACCTTTTGAATTTTTATTAGGGGTTGTGCATTCACGATGGTACCTGGAAGTCTGCAGTTTATGGTTTTGGAGATCAAAGTAATTTGAAAAAACTGAGAAATGAGTCAAATCTGAAACCTGTCCCAATTGTTGGTTCAAAATTGAAAAGAAGGTATAGTAACTTAAAATCTATTCTTTTTTTTTAAGATTTTATTTATTTATTTGAGAGAGAGAGTGAGAGAGCACAAGCAGGGGGAGGGGCAGAGAGAGAGGGAGAAGCAGACTCCCTGCTGAGCAGAGAGCCTGATGCGGGACTCAATCCCAGGACCCGAGATGATGACCTGAGCTGAAGGTAGATGCCCAACCAACTGAGCCACCCAGGTGCCTCAAAATCTATTCTTTAGTATATCAAGTCTAAGTATATTGCTGGTGATATGGTTTATAAAGTATGCGACTTAGAAAAGCCTGAGACTGTTCTGTAGTGAATTCAGGGTTGTCTTCCTAGCTAAATAAAATATAATTAATATATTATCTTAAGCTTAAGTACTTCATATATAATAACATATTTGGACTCTGGGAGAAAATGAATTTTGTGCCTTTTTACTATCATTATCAAAATCAAACATCAGTTAAGTTTTGGGCAGTAAAACCACCATTTTAATAAGTGTGGTGATCTTATGTAGATTATCTATAATTAGCACTTTTTTTTTTTAAAGATTTTACTTATTTATTTGACAGAGAGGGACACAGCAAGAGAGGGAACACAAGCAGGGAAGTGGGAGGTACAGTTGGGAGAAGCCGACTTGCCGCTGAGCAGGGATCCTGATGCGGGGCTCGATCCCAGGACTCTGGGATCATGACGTGAGCTGAAGGCAGACGATTGAGCCACCCAGGCGCCCCTATTAATAGCACTTTTATGTGAAAACTTTTTTTATGTGAGAATTCTAAACTCATACTAGGGCTTGGCTGTTGAAATGAGTGTACTGTCTAGGGAGATTGAGGGGGTAGAACATATGTGTTAAGTGCCCTTGGCGTGAAGAATACTGCTCTCCCAGTCGTCACTTGTTTAGTGTAGGTGTGGAGAACACAGGACAGATAGATGAATTTTAACTGAGAGCAGATCTGCCATCTTTGTTGTCATTACTGCCTCAAGAAAATTACATTTTTTATTCAGAACTTTGCCGAGTTAACTAAGTGGAGAAAATGCAGCATATTCTTGGGTCTGTGGGTCTGTCTTGCAGGTGGCCAATTTCTTACTGCAGAGAACTGAACAGCTATTCTATTCCTTTCTTGGGATCAGATGTGTCTGTTGTGAGGCGGACTCAGCGTTACTTGCTCGAGAATTTAGAGCAATCACCTGTAAGTGCATGCGATTTAATTTTTAATGAAGAGTATACTGTTCATTATCGTTCCCGTACTTGTTTAATGTAGGATTTTTATGTTTACAAAGCAAAAAAAAAAAAAAAAGCAGGCTAAATAATGCAGGGTTCAGTTTCTGGAAGGGTAAGAATCAGTAGCATAAAGCATTTTGCATTTTATGGGGCTAGAGGTAGCCTCCCCCATAATTCACATCTGGCCAGCTGCATACCTTGTTAATGAAACAGAACAGAAGCAAATTTAGTCCAGGGAATGCTGGTGTCATAAACACCCAGCAACCCCTACTGCACGCTTTAGCTGCTAGGGTACTCTGTTGCTTGTGAGATGTCTGGGTTCGCCTCTCCTTGCGACCTCCGATCTCTGGAGTAACATTTTATTCCTTTTGGTGTGGGAAATAACTGCTCCCACTTCTGAGACTTGAAGAGGAAACTGTGTTCTTCAAAAAGTTGAAAATAGAGCTACCCTACGACCCAGCAATTGCACTACTAGGTATTTACCGCAAAGATACAAATATAATGATCCGAAGGGGCACCTGCACCCCACTGTTTACAGCAGCACTGTCCACAATAGCCAAACTATGGAAAGAGCCTAGATGTCCATCAACAGATGAGTGGTTAAAGAAGATGTGGTAAATATATACAGTGGAGTATTACGCAGCCATTAAAAAGAATGAAATCTTGCCATTTGCAACAACGTGGATGAAACTAGAGGGTATTATGCTGAGTGAAATAAATCATTCAGAGAAAGACAGCTATCATATGATCTCATTCATATGTGGAAACAAAACAGAGGATCATAGGGGAAGAGAGGAAAAATTAAAACAAGGCAAAATCAGAGAGGGAGATAAACCACAAGAGACTCTTAATCATAGGAAACAAACTGAGGGTTGCTGGAGGGGTGGGGGGGGATAGGGTAACTGAGTGATGGACATTAACGAGGGTATGTGTTATATGAGCCCTGGGTATTATATAAGATGATGAATCACTGACCTCTACTTCTGAAACTAATAATACATTATATGTTAATTAATTGAATTTAAATTAAAAAAATGAAAGAAAGAAAAAGAAAGAAAGCAGGACCAGAGCTAAAGCATGCCACAGGGGGGAAAAAGAGGAAACTGTATCTCAATTTAAAAGATCATTTTCTCATAGAAGAGGTTGTAAGTAGAATCTGTATCTTACAATGTGTAGTTACTAAATTTAGGTACATTCTTGTGGGCTTTTTATGTATGGATCATGGGGACTTTTGTGTTCAGCTCAAGGAAGCTAATTATCATTTGCAACAATTTCTTTAAAAAACAGGCTCCCAATGCCTGGTTTCTGAACAAGCTTTTAGAACATAACACGTTCATAAAGTGGAAACTGCTTTTGCGCACTGTTTATGACCACAGAGGAAGTTCTAAATAGCTAACATTCTTGTATTACGTAGTCTACAGAAGTAGGGAGTAACATTCTGACTTTACGTCCTCATCTAGGTCCAGTACGCCGCTTATATGACGGTGGGAGGCATCACCTCTGTTATTAAGCTGATGTTTGCGGGACTTTTCTTTTTATTCTTTGTGAAGTTTGGCATTGGAAGGCAGCTTCTCATAAAAGTAAGTGGTATTTTTATGAAATTAGGTCTTTAGAAGTATTTTCCATGAGTTTTTAAAAATATCACTGAGGATTTTTTTTATTTTTTCCTTTAGTTCCCATGGCTCTTCTCCTTTGGTTATTTTTCAAAACAAGGTCCAACACAGAAACAGGTAACCCTTTCTTTTGTATACAGCTCTTAAATAATTTTCTTTATTTTGTTTTTACTTTTCCTCAGTGCATTTACTAGAACAGGTAAAACTTGATGGAGCACTTACTATGTTTCAGATGGGCTTTTATGTTCTTTATGTAAATTAGGTGACTCTGTCTTTTCCCAACACCCTTAACCTAGGTATTCTCTCCACTTGACCAGTGAGGAGCCTGAGGCACAGAGGCTAAGTAACTTGCCCAGGGTCCTACAGCGAGTAAATAGCTGGGGAGAGGGCCCAGTCATCTGGCTCCGAAGTTTTATTCTCCTTACTTCATAGAGATCTCAGAAACATTTAGTCTTCATTTTTCTCCTCTGTACCTCCTCCTTCCCAGCGCTTCCCCTCCCCTTCCACACATGCCGGCGCCTCCTTCCTGCCATGTGGTGGTTCACAGACCCCGAGTCAGGCCCAGGCCTGGGTGATGAGCTCCGCCCGCTTGCATGAGGCCCCCCAACCAACCATGAGCTTCCCCTCTCGCTGGAACTTGAGCAGCATTTGCTGATCCTGTTGCTTTTAATGTACCCATCTGTCCATCTCCTCTCACGGGCTTTCCTCACGATCTAAACCCACCCCCCCGCAGTTTCAACTCCTGCTTCACTGATGGGAGTTGAGAACGTGGGTTGTGCACCCCGCGGAGTCCTGCTGTCCAACTGCTCTCATCTCCACCTTCTCCGCTTCTCAGGGAAGGATTCTGTACAAGACAAATCCCGCCACCTGTGCTCTTTAAAAATCAAGCACTTCTTGTGTGGCAGGCGCAGAGCTAAGTGCTTTACGTCACATTTAGTCCTCCCGTGATCATGTAGGTAAAGGTATTAGCCACTTTTTCCAGCTGAGGTCATCAGAGCAGGTGTTACCTGCCCAAGTTCATGTGGCTAGAATGCGGTGGACCCAAGAACCACACCGGCCTGAGCCTTAACCTTTACTGCGGACTTCCTTGTGGTCTCTCCTGCCATTCTCCTCCTGCTTCTCCTCATCCTGTGCACATGCCAACCCAGAGAGGAGTCCTCGACCCCCCTTCACCCTGTCTTCCCCTCGCTAGAGTTGACGTTGGTCTTAATACTGCTAAGTGCTTTGAATGCTGTGAGTTCCTATTCAGTCTGTTATCTCTGACATTACTGTCCTTTTTTTTTTTTAAATTTTTTTTTTTTATTTGCGAGAGAGAGAATGAGAGAGAGCACGAGAGGGAGGAGGGTCAGAGGGAGAAGCAGACTCCCTGCTGAGCAGGGAGCCCGATGTGGGACTCGATCCCGGGACTCCAGGATCATGACCTGAGCCGAAGGCAGTCGCTTAACCAACTGAGCCACCCAGGCGCCCTCTGACATTATTGTCCTTCTTGAAATACTCGCTCCCTTGGCTTCTGAGACCAACGCTCTTCCAAGTGTCCACTCTCTTCCTCTGCCGTCCCTGCAGTTCTGAGGGTCCGCTTCCCTCCCACTGTCCCCAAGCAATCTCGGCAGTGTTCTCAGCAGACCCGCTTAGATCTGCCGATTACCTGTCCTGTTTTCCTGGACATCTTGACCTGGATGTCCCTTGGGTACTTGAAATTGCACACGTCATGATCTGAACTTCTTTCCCTCAAACACTCCTTTTCCTTTGTTTTCCATCTCAGTTGGTGGCATTGTCATCTGCCCAGTCATGAACGTAGGCATCATTCTAGATTTTTCTCCAAACCCATCATACCCACCTTAGCCAAGGCTCTTGCCTCGCTCTCCTTTTCTTTTCCCTCTCTTCCCGAAATTGTGCACATAACATAAAATGTACCATCTTAACCATTTTTAAGTGTTCGGTGGTATCCATACCATATTGTTATTCAAAACATTCGTTTTATACAAATTCACGTTGGTCTGCAGCACATTTGTGCAACCATCCCCACCATCCACCTCCAGGTCTTTTTCCTTTCACAAAACTGAAACTCTGTCCCCATTAAACAATAACTCGCCTTTCCCCTCTTCCCCCTGCCCCTGGCCACCATCGTTCTCTCTGTCTCTATGAATGTGTCCACTCTGGGTGCCTCATACAAGTGGTCAGGCAGTATTTGTCCTTCTGTGACTGGTTTATGTCACTGAGCACTTTGTCTTCAAGGTTCCTCCGTGTTGTAGCAGGTGTCAGACTTCATGCCTTTTTAAGGCTGAATAGTAGTTCCTTTTCACACACTTATACACACACACCACACATGCACAGACACCCGCAGACACACACACACGCACACAACCCCCCCATTCATACGTCCCCCATCTCCATCCATCCATCCATCCTTGGGTTACTTCCACCTTTCAGCTATTTTGAATAGTGCTGCTGTGAACATGGGTGCAAATACATCTTCAGGATCCTCCTTTGAATTCTTTGGGATAAATATCCTGAAGTGCAATTGCTGGATCCTATGGGAATTCTATTTGTAATTTTTTTGAGGAGCCACCAGACTCTTCCACGGCTCCCCACCATGTTATTTTCCCACCAGCAGTGCACGAGTGTGCTCATTGCTCCATATCCTTGCCAACACTTGTTTCCCAGGCCTTTTTTAAGGTTTATTTTTTAGTAATCTCTATACCCAGGGTGGGGCTCAAATCCATGACCCTGAGATCAAGAGTCGCATGCTCCACCAATGGAGCCAACCAGCTGCACCCTGTTATTTTTTATAGTAGTTCTTCTCAACAGGTGTGAAGTGATATCTCCTTGTGTTTTGATCTGTACTTCTCAGTGATTCGTGGTGTGGAGCATCTTTTCATGTGCTTATTGGCCATTTGTAGGTCTTCTTTGGAGAATGTCTATTCAAGTCCTTTGCCCATTTTTGAATTGGTTGTTTGTGTTTTTCTTGTTGAGTTTTAGGGGTTCTCTGTAAATGGATATTAATCCCTTATCAGGTATGTGATTTGCAAATATTTCTTCCCACCGCTGTCCAAGATGGAAGACAGATCTGACCTGGTTGTCATCTTCATAACCTGGTTCCCTGACGTACTGCATGGGCAGTGATTCTTACCTGGGAGTTTGTGTATCAGAATGCCCCAGGAAGCTTTTCCATATACACATCCCGACCCTGAGTCTGGACATTCTGATGCAGTAGGTGTGGAGTAGGGCCTGGAAGTACAGAGCTGTGGTTCTCAACTTTGACAAGAGCCTAAAACTGATGACCAGAGATTCAAGTGTGATTGGTCTAGAATGTGGCCTGAATATTGGGCTTTCTTTAAAAACCAGTTGTGTTAATGTGTTGCCAACGCTGTGATCCCTGCTGTGGAGGTGGGCAAGCTCCAAGTCCGGTTTGGGTGGTTTTGATTCACACCCCGAGAGTCCCACTGGCTGGAAGTCTATCTCCAGAGGAGGGAGGTCCTTCATGATCTAGTCCTGGGTGGCAGATAGGTTTCAGTTTTCATGCCAACTCTAATTAGTTGGTAGTAGCAGCCTGGAGACCATGTTGAAAATTTTTCTAGGGGCGCCTGGGTGGCTCAGTCGGTGAAGCGTCTGCCTGCAGCTCAGGTCATGATTCCAGGGTCCTGGGATTGAGTCCCGCATCGGGCTCCCTGCTTGGTGGGAAACCTGCTTCTCTCTCTCTCCCTCCGCCACAGCTTGTGCACGCTCTCTCTCTTTCTCTCTCTCTCTCACTCACTCTCTCGCTCAAATAAATAAAATCTTAAAAAAAAAAAAAGACATTTGTTCTAAAGCTGAATATGTGCCCAGCCTGAGAGGGTTATGCTCAGCTAGCCCGTGTGCCCCAGGCAGGCAGGGTGGGGACAAGTGCGTCTGACCTTGTCTGCACCTTTAATACGTAAGTACCACCCTGTTCCCTGGTCCACTGTGATATTGCATCCCTTCTTGCCTTTCCACAATGGTTTCTCCTTTCTGGTGTCCACCCCACTTTTCTGTGTAGTACACTTCCATTAGAGTGTGTGTGTGTGTGTGTGTACACATTTCAAAACCCTGCCCCATCCTACCGAACAGATTTAATAATACCCTCCTTTGAACTAGTCTGGCATCTTTTAATTCATGTCTCACATTGTTATTAGATCTACATGTGTATATTTACACACATACATATTTGTATCCCCCACTAAGCTGTCAGCTCCAGAAAAACAGGAACCGTATTTTAGTGGTCTCATTAACAATTTTTTTTACCACAACTGAATTCTTCATTATCTTATTTCTGAATTTAGTGATTGTGAAAGATGCTCGGATAAGTCTTCTAGAATTGAATGTTTTGAATCAGGTTTTTATATCTCCAAGTGGAGCAATTCTGTCTGGCCTGTGTTTCCATTACTTGTTGGCTAGTTTGGTCTTGTCTCCTCAGATACCTGATTACCACAATCTACCACCACCACCATCCTAGCTTTTCCTCTGGAACTGCTGTTTTCACGGCTAAGGATCGTCTGTCCTGCACCCCTCTTCGTCACCACCTCCCTCCCCCAGCACCAACCAGGCATCAAAACTTGCATCTTCCAAGAATTGATTTTTGCCCCATGCTTAAAGGATGATAGGGTGTTCTGGCAGAATAGTGGTGTTTTCATCTATTGAAAATGTCTCATATTAAGTAGAGTAGTAGGTTTTACCATGTTCAGGGAGGAAATGACATATTTATTAAATAAGGCCTTTGCTTTCTTCTCAGATTGATGCCTCATCGTTTACTTTGACATTCTTTGGTCAAGGATACAGCCAAGGCTTTAGTCCTGAGAAGAACAAACCGAACATGAGAATTTGTACTCAGGTGAAAGGACCAGGTATTTCACATATGACTTAAGATTGCTGGGGAGTTTTTCATTGTCTTAAGGTATAAAGCAGTATTGCGAGGTTTTTTTCTAAAGCTTCATTGTTTTAGAAATAAACTTGCACAAATTATTTAATAATATATTCTGTTAAAGAAAGGATTGAAATTGTTATAATCTAATTTTATTATTACATCCATCGCCCTGGTTTTGTTTTTTAGGATAATTTAGTAATTCTGAGTAGCATATTTTAATATTAATAAGAAAAGGGGCTGGTTGACATTTATTCTCATACTCAAGGGTCACTTTAAAGCAGTGAAGTTATAACAAAGCTGTGGGCCAAGTGAACATGCTGACATTGTTTGTAAAATGTGTGTGCCTATGTGCATTTTTCTGGAGAGGGTAAAGGAGTTTTGATAGGTGGTTGAAAGGATCTGTCACCCAAAAAAGTTCAAGAACTTTTGGTATGAATTTTACAGAACTCTACAGAGACAATCCTACTTGTGAATTCTAGTATAATTACCAGTTTAATTACCATCACCTCTGATAGATCAGAGGGGATCTTGTTTTGCAGTTTCAATCAAGCCAGATGGCAAAGATATCTTTGTATCTTGCCTTCTTTTCAGATTCCCACCAGGCTTTTTAAGATAAATTCACCATATTTTTATTATTTGACAGAATTGTAAACACTGAAGTTCCACTTGCTTATAGACTTCTTTTAAAGCTACTTCTTAAAATTAGACTTTTAAAGTTACTCAGTTGTTTTTCTTAAAGAAATTGAATTTTTTTTTTAAGTGGAGCCTGGTGTGTGAATAGAGAAACAAGAAATGAGGATCATTGGCTTCAGTTGTTTCCCAGGGGCAGTGCAGAGGGCACAAGCCATGGACCCGCGGCAGCTCCGTGTGCTCCCAGCTCAGCCACTGCCTGACTTCGAGTCTGTGCCTCAGTGTCCTCCCCTGTAAAATGGGGATTAAAAAATAGGACTAACTTCATGTCATTGCTGGGAGAATTAAATGAGGTTAATAAAATTAAAGCACTTACTAACAGATCCTAACTTAGTAAGTACTATATGAATATTATTAGTTTTAAGTGAACAGAGTATTTATTGAGAAAATTCTATATACCTAGAGTTAGATATCAAACCGACCATTTGGTTTTTGGGTGTTGTCGAATGCACACTTCATTAATAGTTTTCTTTGATCACCTGTCTTCTACAGAGGCTGGCTATGTGGCCACCTCCATAGCCATGGTCCAGGCAGCCATGACTCTTCTAAATGATATCTCTGATCTTCCGAAGACGTGAGTCTGGTTTTCTTCTAATTCGAAGATGTCGTTTTCATCTATATTTTAGCTTATTTTGATTCAGTTTTCAGACATTGGGTCTGCACATAAGCAATTACAGTACCTCTGATCCAAAGAGAAAGGTAAATTAAAATTGTGAGGAGGGCAGTTTCTTACTGGCCTCTGAGAACAATGCACAGATAAATAAGAGACAGAGAAGTTTGAGCGTTATGTAGGCTGACTTTCGTTCCTTGTAAAAGTAGTGCAGGGCCGGAGTAAGCTACTCAGAAAAGGTCCCTGTTGTTAAATAGTATTATCAGGAGCCTCTAGTCAGTAATGATGACACCCAGCCAGCAGTGGGAAGCTGTGATACCAAGTGTGAACTGATGCATGGCATCTCAGCTAGAGGATTATCAAGTGGACTCAGTTACTGGAGCATTTAGCTGTTACTGTAAAAGTAGGCCAACTTTACAGATGAGTCCTAGGCCTGCAGGCTTAGAAACAAATAAATATAGACATGACCTGAAACAATATTAAGTAACAAACATAAAAATGGTATAAAGTGAAGCCTAATTAAATTTTTCCAAATAATTCTACAGTTGACCCCCTGCGTAGTCGAAAACCCATGTGTAATGTTTAACTCCCCCCACATTTAAATAATAGCTTACTGTTGACATATATATTATATACTATATTCTTATATAAAGTAAGCTAAAGAAAAGAAAATGTTAAATCATAAGAGAAAATACATTTATAGTACTGTAAAAAAATCACATATAAGTGGACCCATGCAGTTCAAACCCATGCTGTTCGAGTCAACTGTATACCCTTTGAAAATACTTAGCATTTTATAAATGTTAGTCAATAGATTTAAAGAAACTTCTTTTTCATCCACTTTGTCTTATTTATGCTTTCATATAATTTATTGCCTAAATTTATTTCACTCAGGTCCTTTTTTGTTCTCCTGAGTCTGAGGACTGTCTCTACCGACAGCAGCAGCCCCTTAGGTTGATGACCCTCAGTCGAACACTCAGCAGTCCATGGAGACAGTCTCCCTGGGAGCTGAGCCCTTCTAGATGGGTTTGCTGGGTGCTAGTTTCTTCCTGGCTTATAGCTCCTTTGCTCATTTGGCTTATTTTAAGAAAGGAACCCAAAGTAGTCCATGATGCAATGAAGGTTTTCATGAGTTCTCTGCATGGCTTGATGGCTAGTCCTCCAGCAAATCACACTCCCAGAGGAGAGGGCTGGAGCTTGCTTTGTGCACGGTTTGACCTTGTTCTCGTCTTACAGGGGCGGGGTCTTCACCCCTGGAGCAGCCTTCTCCAGAACAAAGTTGATTGACAGACTCAACCAACGCGGCATTGAATTTAGTGTCATTAGCAGCTCTGAAGTCTAAACAGTTGAAGAATTACCTGAAGGCATAAAATGCATGAATTAACGGCTTTTTTAAATTTTAAATTTTAAATTCTTCTATATCCTGACTATATGTTAAAGATTGTCAAATATAAAATATGTACACATTAAAAGCAGGAAATTGTACTAGCTTACCCTAAATTTCAAATCTTAGCTGATTTCGTGATTTTATTGCTCGTGAGAGAGAACTAATCTTTGACTTTTTCACTGAAGAATTCATGGTCAATTTTTAAACATGAGCTGGCAGATCAGAGGCTGGGGTGGGGGTCTCCCTCTGTGCTGCTGACAGGCCCCAGATGAGGTGCTCAGGCTGGTGGTCTTGGGAGGCGGTAACCGCCACTCTCCTTTTGCCGTGGTGTTGAACGGGACCTCACCTTCTAAGTTTCTCTACATACTCTTCGGGCCTTTGCCAAATGAAACTGCATTTTTTGCTATTTTAGCCTAGTTTTTCACCCATAGACACTGATTTTTTGACTATTACCTAAGTTGAATAATAAAGGGTTGTCACTTGAACAGTGGTTTTGTGTTTGGACCTGCATAGGTATTTGAGTTGGAGTCTGGCCCGGGTATTGCTAGAATTGGGCCTGTCATTTCTTTTCTCTGGTTCTGTACCTGAGATTGGTTTTAAAGATCTAGCTGGCCAGTTTCTATTGATTTTCACTGCCTGACCAGAATTTTTCTCTAATTTACTTTTTGTATTTTAACTAGGTTTTCCTAGAAAACAGTCTGGTGATTTCTGCTAAATAACAGGTCCCAAACAGGTCCCCAAAAACACAAATTTTTTGTATTTTAACTAGGTTTTCCTAGAAAACTAGGTTTTCCACTGAAGCCCTAAAATAAGGCAAAGGACTTTTCCTTTTGTAATAAGCATATGATAAACACATACATAGTCTTCTGTGCCATTCATTACATAAAGAGGTTGGCCACTGCCTTTATGAAATTTCTACTCTTCAGTGAGAAGCGTGACGTAGATAGAAACCTTATTCGTGTGGAGGGACCCTTCTGTGCTGCCTGTACTGAGGGGGGATCTAACTTGAAGAGGGAGGTTCGTGGTGGTGGTGGGGGGGGGGTCTCGTCCATCCTCTGCCCGGCCTGGTTGGGAACTAGGCTCAGCTGTGCCCTCATTGGTGGGCACTTAGAAAAGTTCTTATCCTCTTTAAAATCAGGAAGGTGTACGGGAGCAGCAGATCTCACGACTAGCCACATGGCAGAATCCTAACGCAACAGTGGGCTCCCCAGTGGGCCCCCGTGGCCTGCAGGAGTCAGTGGTTTAGATGTGCATTTGGGAGCCACTTGGGTGAAGCTGCATGCTGTGTCAGTGTTCTTTGCAGCTTGGCGATTTCTGCCGTGTCCGGCTCTATAAAGTGGACACTGATGTGTATACAACCTGTGTACAAGTGTATCTCCTCCAGATTTTCGTTGTAACCCCCCAAGGCTCCTCTAGTTGGAAGTACATTCCTTCTGCAGTTATTTCTGCAAATTATTAGAGAACTTTGAGGCTCAGTCCAAGGGGTAGAAGCCTTTCCTGCTTCCTGGGGCCTCACTGCTGGTCTGCCTCACTGACAGGCTCTCAGGGACTCCGTGAGGCTTGGCAGATCCCGGACCCCCGCCGTCCCCATGCGGAGCTCCACACTCGGGCTGCAAGCTTTCAGGTTATTTTTTAGCTGATGTGTGTCCTAGTCCCGAGCCTGAGCTGCAGGGAAAACCCAAGCCTCCCTGATAAGCCCTTGGGACCTGTTATTTAGCAGAAATCACCAGATTCCCCGCCTTCCTAGGGAGACTCGCTAGCCCGTCCTGCCAGTGGAGTTTCCGTGTCCTGTTTGATCTCCCTAACTTTACTCTTTAGGGAGCAAGGACTGGGCTTGTTGTCTCTGTTTCCTCCTTCCTGGTTCTTATGCAAATCAGCCCAGCGCCACACACGCCCCGCCCCCCAGGGCAGTTCTGCCGCAGGAACACCATCCCCTGAGTCAGCCCACCGCTCACTCACAGAGGCCAGGGCAGGCCTTGTTCATTTATCCTTTAAAGCCTCAACATGGAGGTAACTGTGCCATACTCATGGGACTGTAACAAAGGACATGTGAGCTGCCATGTTGTGCTCGCGGAACCTCGGTATTAGTACTCCTGCCGTCCCTATCAGGGGCTCTCTGCAGCCTTTCCCAGAGCGCCTGGTGCTCGGTGCTCGTTGGCCCCGCGGAGCCCGGGCAGGCAGCTGTGTGTGGAACCAAGATCACCTGGGCCTGACTGACACCAGCAGACCGGTGCGGTGCGCGGGACAGTTTGCAGATAAACTCGCGGAGACAGAATATCAACTCTGTCCCGAGCAAGGATACAAAATGAGAGGCTTGAAATAACCATTTGTCTCCAGGTCTGACAGCAAGAAATGTATCAAAACAGCTTTATTTGAACTTTCAGACTGTTTACTGTAAAGATACCGATGCTTCTCAATTGCTTCAGTGTGCCAGGCACTGTTCTAAGTGCTTTATATTCCTTTATAAACTTTTAAAAGATTTTATTTATTTGAAAGAGAGCAAGTCAGAGTGAGAGAGCATGAGCAGGGGAAGGGCAGAGGGAGAGGAAGAAGCAGGCCTCCCCCTGAGCAGGGAGCCCGATGTGGGGCTCGATCCCAGGACCCCGAGATCATGACCTGAGCCGAAGGCAGACGCTTAACCAACTGAGCCACCCAGGCGCCCCTGTATTTCTTTATGTTCGTTAACCGTCTGCAATTAGTACTGTTGTCATTCCCCTATAATAAGGAACCAGAGGCTTAGTTGTCGAGGGGAAGGCACTTCCCTCAAACTGCAGTTGGGTAGTGACCGATTAAACAGGATTTAGCCCGAGACAGTCCAGTCCCAGCTCATCTTCACCCTGGATGTGGATTCATTTTTACATGTTTTGAAATCAAACTCAAGGACAGAAACAGTACGAGAAATGGATTGGGTACTTTGAGTGCACAGCTCAGCTGAGAGCCAAGTTCATCAAGCTCGGGGGCTGCACAAGCCAGCTTCTCCCACAGCTCAGGTGTTTTCGGTCGGCGAGCCCACACTATCCAGGATGCAGCGAACACGCTCTCTTTTCTTTCACTATACGAGCAACATCGCTTTTCAGTCTCCACAAGCTGGATTCGAGCAGCTCCCCAAAGTCCTTTAACCTCAGTGACTGTTGGTGTACAAACGGCCGAAACAATCCATCATCTTCCTGAAAATGAAAAAGGACAGTCGCCTCACGTGATTAGAGTGAAAATGTGTGCGGGTGTGAGTGGGGTGCCCAGGAAATTCTCCCGGCGCTGCAGCTGAGAGCTGCTGGTGGAGGTGGTGAGTCACTCAGCCTCTAGAAGATGCTGCTAATAGGGAGACATGTGGAGCTGATGAAAGTTTCTCAGGTTGGAATCATCAACATTCCTCCAATACTGGAGAAGTTCTGAGGTCTGCCAAGGACCCTGTGGGGCTGGGGGTTCTCCCGTGGGTGGGGGAGGGTGGGCTGCCATGTCCCCCCGCCCAGGGAAGCAGGTGCCCGAGAAGAGGCTGCCGGGGTGCGGGCGGGCTGGAGGGTGGCAGTGCTGAGATGGGAGGGGGCAGCGGGCGCCCAGCCCATCCCCGCGGGGCCTTTCGGTTTCTGTCTCCTGGATCACTCATGAAATGGATGCTCAGGTACCTTAGCCATTTTCTCCAATGTGTTTTCTGACCACCTCATTCTCTTAAAGGTATTTGTTTATATATTCTGAATACTATTTGATGAGAAATAATACAAACAGGCTGTGGCTTATTTTTAGCTTTTCACCTAAAAGCTTTTCTTTCTTGTTATTGTGAGATAAACACACAAACAAGTACCTGTAATGTGTTAGAGTGAATTCACCTACTCCAGAAAGAGCTCTGCCCCTCAAGCCCCTCCTGGTCGCACCCCCTACTCTCCCCCCAGGCACAACTGCTAGCCTGACTCGCTACCTGCAGTGCACCCCTAAACAGTCTATTTTGCCTGTTTCTTGATCATTTATGGAATCCTACTGGGTGGTACCTTTCATGACTTGCAGGTCAGCATGGTCGGGGCTGAGACTCCCCGTGTTGTATGTTTGCTTTCACAGCAGGATGGAGTTCCATGGTATGGAGGGTGCGGTACTTTACCTGTCTTCGCTGGGTGTGCATTGGGACGTTTCCAGTTTGGGGCTACTTTGGGGGTGGTGGTAAGAACAGCCAGTGCGCATAGGTGTGGGTGTCTGCAGAGTTTTTCAGCCGGTTCCTCATTGAACCACAGACCAGGAAATGATCTGCGTGACTGTTTTCTCAATTCTCTCAAGAATGGTGCATAACGAGTACCATTCTGGACGCGAAAGAGAGAAATGAATTCATTCCATACATTGAATGCCTCGCGAGATGGTTCTCAAACTTCAGTTTAAGGCAGAGTCACCTGGAGGGCTGGTGAAAGCACAGACTTCGGGGCTGCACATCAGGGGTGTGGCTTAGGAGGGCTGGCAGGGGCCCTGGGTTTGTATTTCTGAGACCCCGATGGTTCGGGAGCTGTTGGCCGGGGACCACACTTTGAGAACCTCTGCTTCAGGGCACTGGGGCTGAATCCTCTGCAGGACCAGCAGACTCTGGAGGAGAGTGGCAGGCTTCTGGGGTAGGTGCAGCTTCAACTTTTATAGGGTAAATGACAAAAAAGTGTTTTAAGTGGTCGTTCCAATTTCCATTCTTTCCAGACCATCGCCACAACTCGGGGTTTTGAGACTTCTAAATTTTGCCAGTACGGTTGGGTTTATGGTACTGTTTCATTGTGGTTTCAGGTAGTGTTTTCCAAACTTCTAATGATGTTAAGCACTTTTCCGTATATTTATAGGTTTTTTTGTTTCTTTTGTGAAGTTCCTGTTTCGGTTTTTTGATCCCTTTTTTTTTAAATTCTTGTTTCCGCTGGGCTGTTTCTCTTTTTGATTTGTGTAGTTCCCTACTTTGGATATTAGTTTGCTATATGTTAAATGTGTTGTAAATAACCCTTCCGAACTTCTTTTGGCTTTATTTGGGTATCTGGGTCAAAGTTTACCATTTTAATGTAGGTGCGTCCATCAGTGTTTTTCTTGACAGCGGCTGCTTTCCTGTCCTGTCCCACTGTGAGCTCATGGGTGTGTCCAGGCTCTTTCCTTCTGTGGTTGGGTCCTTGGTTGTCGACTGAAAGTGATTTCTGGGTATCGTCTTAGGTGAGACTCCAGTTTCGTTTTTCCTTTTGTGTATGTATTCTAGCACCGTTTGTTGAAAAATCCATCCTCACCACATCCACTGCGGCTCCTCATCAGTCACCTATCAAGTCTCTAGTCCTGAGTGAATCTATTTCTGGGCCTCTGTCCTTTTCATTTGGTTACTTTATGTGTATCGGGGCTGATGTGTTACCATCTGGTACAGTAGCATTAAAACAGACCTTGGTGTTAGGTGGCCAATCTTCCCATGCTGTTTTGGGGTCTTGGTCTTGGCCATTCTTTGCTTTTGCGATTCCATCTAAATTACAGAATCATCTTGTCAGACCCCATTCCATTTGATTGGGATTATACGGAATCTCAGGGAGACGTGACAGATTTGCAAGAGCAAATCTTCCCAACCATGCAGACGTGGCATGTTTCGTCCTTTATTTAGATCTTCCTTAACATCTCTCAAGCGAGTTTTAAAATGCTCTCCATAGAAGTCCATAGTTTTATGGGCTTTTTAAACATAGTTTTATGTTAGTTGTAGGCCTGAGTACTTTATATATTTGACACAATTATAAATGGCATCTCTTATACAAGGCAGTTCTGGTTGATGCTGTTATATTCAAATGCAGTTAATTTTTAAATACTGATTTTCTTTCCAGCAACTTTACAATTCTATTAGTTAATTTCTAGATTCTTCTGGATTTTTAATTTACATAAACATATCATCTGGGAATAAAAACAGAGGCAGCCTGGGGTAGTAGGAAGGAATATAGACTGTGAAGTGCCCCTTGCTGGGTTTGGAGGTTGGGCCTGCTACTTAACTAGTCGTGTATCCTTACACAAGTTACTTAACCCTTCTTGTGCCTGAGACCCCTGAACTGTAAAATAAGGCTAATCCTAGTTCCTACTGCATCAAGTTGTTGTAGAATTGAGGTAGTAACTGTAAAACACTTAGTAAATAATGTATAAATATGTGCTATTGTTCCTATGACTTTTTTTCCCCTTTTCAATCTTTCTACCTTGTATTTCTTGCCTTGTGGCACTGGCTAGAGCCTCAGGTACAGTGGGAAACAGAAGTAAATTTTGCTAGCATCTTGGACTTCTTCCTGATGTAAAAGGGAGAGCATTCAGCGATTCGCCACTCAGCCTCATGCTTGCTCTGTGTTTAAGATGGCCTTCATCAAATTAAGGAATGCACATTTTATTCCTAATATGCTAAGAGTTTTTATCATGGTAAGATGCTGAATTTTATCATATGCTTTTTCTGAATCTCTTGAAGTAATCATGATTTTTCTCCTAAAGTATCTTATTTGGTTTATAACAATAAACCCAATTTGCATTTCGGGGATACTCTGTTAATCACAAAGTCAATGAATGCCAATACCTGGAAGCCAGATGTCCCACTGGAATAAAAAAGCAAGAGCAAAGATGGCTGCCCAAGAAAGCAGGGGACACATGGTTCAGGCCCCCAACCCTGCTTTTGCTGAAACACACACACCCCTCCCTAAGCTCAAGCAATGCCATTCCCTCAAATGCCTGAATTTAATGGAGAAAGATTGCGTTTGCTCCCAGGATTCTGGTTACTCACAGGAGGTTTATAATGTCTCAGTCTGAGAAACTGTCCTCTTGCCGCATTCAGGCTTTGGTAGAAGACCTTCAGAGCTTTGGCCAACTCTCTGTCAGAGCTGGCTCGCTGAGCGGACGTGTGATGAATCTCTCCGGCTGCGGGGAGTTGTGCTGGCGTCTGAGTGACCTTCCCGCTATCTGAAGGCTTCTTTGCTGAGGTAGCGGGAAAAGATAATATTTATTTAATCATCTGTTCCTCCAAGTGTCTGGGTATTTACTTTGGTGGCATTCCACCAGCAGCATTTATCAAACACCGATGGAGACTCCTCCAGAGAACTCTTACCCGGCAGAAGGAAAAAAAAATTCTGCATTTTTTAATGAAACAAGATCTAGGCCAACTCATTAAAAAGTAAATTTCTTAGAAATACAAACACACCTCTCAGATGTGGGAGTTTAGAAAGTAAACAACCAAGACTTGGGTTGCCTCTCACCTTGTTGAGCAGAACCAGCTTTCTCAAGTGAGTGTTTGAGCAGCACATTTTCCTCTCTCAAGGCTCTGTTAACGTTTCTGAGCAGTTCCATCTCCTGTTCTAACTTGAGCAACTTCATATAAAGTTCTGATATCTGATTTGAGGTGGTCTACAAAAAACATGTCCGTTTAGCCTTTTGCTGGATTTTTTGTGTACCCTTTGGGACGGGCAATTTTTATTACCAGGGGACAACTAGATGGGGGTGGTGGTTGGTGAGCAGGGTTTAAGCCCCTCAAACACAGGAGTAAATCAAGAAAACACTTGTCAAGTGGAAGGAACACTGATCCCTAAGAGGCTATCACCTGGGATTTCATCATCTGCCATGTCTATTTGCCACATAAATGTGCACACCTGGCCTGTATCCATCACTGGGGAAATTTTCTTGGTGTCCACCATGATGTGGCCTTCACTTGTGACCATGGGGTCCGGCTGAGAGCAGCTCAGTTGGGCACAGCCTTCTGCAATGTTGGTGGGCAGACACCATCAAGGAAAGAAACCTCTGCTGTCTGGCCCCAGTGTCGTATGAAGAGATTTAAACCATATAATCCCCCATGGACTAGAGCCTAGGGACCCAGGAGAAGATGACTCTTGGCTGTTAAGACCCTGACCCCCTCCGTCCCTCCGTCCCTCCCTTGGCAGCCCTAGATACGCTGACATGATATCTGATGGAAGAAGGCATCATGCCAAAGAGGAAGTAAACAGGGTACCTTGAAGACCCCATAAATCAACAATGAGAGCATTTGTTTGTAAATAATTCAGAAACTCCTGAGATGCATTTAAAGCTGTAAATTGGACAGTTTCTTCTATTTGGGGATTCACAATTTTCCATACAGGCTTGGTATAGAAAGTGCTTGAAAGATCATAAATTCTGTACCTGAGAAAAGAACAGAAAACACGATTTAAAACCAGAAGGGACACATTTATAAAGAAAAGGATCAGATGAGCCCAAGAACAATGGCCTGCATTGGTCATTCGATACAGGGTGACCTGTAATTGCTTCTCGCGAGTGCTACCCCCAACGTTTCAGCTACTTACTGTGAGAAGCATCACTATATGGAGAGTATTACATGTCTAACAAAAAGGAAAATGAAATGGAAGGAAATGGATAAACACTTTGATAAATACTTTCTACTTCAATAATCAAAAAGTGTTAATTTTCCATGTGAGGTGGTGGTTTGGTTTTTGTCCTTTAAACCTTCCCTTTATCGCTTAAAATCTTTTTAGCCTAATTAAGCCTATCTAGTGCTTTCACCATATTGTGATATAGTCCTTTTGTTTCCAACTCAAAAAAACCCCAAACTATTCCATGTAGATAATACAGCTTTACTGGGTATTCTATCAGATAATTAAAATCTCTTCTGCTTCACTCAGCACACATGGCTTACAGTCCAGCAACCTAGAAGTAGGTGGGGCTTCCATTAAACAGACGGGGAAATACTCATGTTGGGGTTGAGCAAGCAGAGAAACTTAAGAAAATTTCATGATACACTCATTTTTAAACTTAAGGAAAGACTCCCTCCCACCAGGGCCCACAAGGGGGGGTGGTGTATGCACACAGCTCCATGGGGCAGGCTGGTACCCCATCTGAATGCCCCGCTCTGCGCCTTCCTTGAGCCACTTGATGCCAAAGCACTGCACGAGGCCAATCTGGAAATCCATCCTCTTGCCCAGCAACTCTGAAGGGTCAAATACCACATCCTCCTCACCACATGCTCTGCAAACAGAGAAAGAGAACATGGACCACAGGTGTTAGCCGGGACCGAAGCAAGTTAGGATTGTGTCATCAAAGGGGATCATTGAGACTCCTCAAGAGATGGCCAACTTCTCTGAAGAAAAGACAGGGGATGTTACCAGCTGTGGAATTCATTCATTCAAGAGACATTCAAGGAGCTCACAATCTTCTTGAGGAGGAGACAGCAATATAACCGCTTCATGCGATAATTGAGCTAGCGGTGGAGACCTAGGTAGGTTCCCAGGGGGGAGAGGGGCTCCTACCCAGGGAGAGCCAGCTGGCTGCCCAGACATGGCCTCCTCAAGGTGCCATTTTCCTTGGTGAAATCTTCACAGTCCAGAGTCAACCCCAAGCCTACAAGTTTGCAAACCAATTTGGACCACTTTCCAATGTGTCTCTCACATCAACTGTGATGTGTTTCTCACATCAACTCCCATCAAGCTCACAAAGACCAAAGCCTAGAAACTAAAATGCTGCCTTACTAACTTGCCATGAGAGATCAACCATCCAGTAGCCCAGAAGCCCGAGGTGGCCCAGTGACCGGAAACTTTCGTCGAGTCCCAACAAAGACAGTGAGTTGATGGTCAGCTTGGTCCCTGGGTCACAGGACCTTGCAGTCCTCTTGCCCCCTTCCTGAGCCTGTTACCTCTTCAGAAAGACAAAAAGGTTGCTGTGGGTACCCAAGGGGACTGAGCCCTCAGGCCAGAGCCCCTGCCTGCCTGCCTCTTTGCTTAGGATTGTTAAGAGACTTGGGCTTTTGTGTAAACTGCCTGAACTGCCTACAGCCTGAAGAGAGAACAGAGGAGGCTCCCTAGAAGGAGGGTAAGAGGCAACACAACAGAGTTAAAGCAAAGCTCATTTAGTCATGATTTGGCCTCATCAAATTGGAACCTGATTCAACCTTACTTCCCTAAGAAAAAAGACACTAAAAGACTTTTTTCTTTTCTTGTCTGCCTCGAGTACAGTGAGGCACAGCCCTGTCCTCCAAGTGTCCCTGCGAATGTGGCCGTGGCAAATGCTATGTGGACAGAGCACAACACAAGTTCCAGAGAGTGTGGGCTTTTTCAAGACCTTTAGGCTAAGGAGCTAAGATCATGGGAACCCAGATCATCAGTCCGCTGCATCCCTCCTTGCGGAGAGCAGACTTCGGGCCCTGTGACAGGTCAGCGAGGCTCTGTGGGACCAGCAGGTGTGACCCTGGGCACAGACTCCCTGGCTGGAAGCTTTTGCACAGGAACTCCTGAAAAGTGAGTGCGGCTAGCCTTTCCAGTGTAGACAACCTCCATCTCCTCCCGTGGCCCTGGCCAGCTCCTGAATTGTCTGGGACGTGACTCTGATGGTCACATGAGCAGCCCGTGGGTCCTGTCTCCTCCCAGTGGCATTCACGGTTCGCAGTCTGAGGCGAACGTTTGCAAGACCAGCCACCAAAAACGTGCCGAGTGTGTCTCTCCACATTGCCGCTCTGCACCAGGCTGTTCTTCGAGCCTTCAGAACCAGACCTACAGAGCATTCCCAGAATGACCAACCGCCAACATTTCAGGTGGGCTCCTGGGGAAGGAGTACCTTCTTTCGAGGAAAGGTCACTGATACTTTTAAAAGGTGAAATGGACAGGCTTGAAGATGACAGATCAGTAAGATTAGCCTCTGAGAAGAAAGAAAAATAGAAACAAAATCACCATAAATTCTGTTAGCACCCAGCCCCTTACAAGGGAGCCCAGTGTGGTTTCTACAGAAGCCAGCCAGTGCTGTCCCCCAGGATACGCTTAACCCTAAGATGCAAAAACACGGCTTTGCCTTCTATTTCTGGCCAGGGCAGCCTGTGTGATTCAGGTAACCTTCCTGCTAATAATAGAAGAGGCTGAATAAAGTGTTTTCAAATCACCTTAAACCATAATAAACAATAAGCCTTGGAACACAGAATCACATGAAAAAACAGTTTTTAAAAACTACAGATCTCCTTGAAACAAGGTCTGACAAGACAGTAGGAAACTGCCAACCCCAACTCGGGGGGCATGCCTGGCCCCAGAGAGGCATGTGGAACACTGGATCACCAAAGCTTCTCTGTCCTCATGGCACCTTCTAGAAAACACAAGAAACAAAAGCATAATCACACACACATTGAGGATTCAGCTCCGAAGGCCTCACAGAAGTCCAGGTTGACTCCCAGGGTGGGTGTCTCAGACCAAGACCCCCGAGAGCTGCCCTGGGGGTGTGCGGTGAGCCGGCATCAAGCCTGCTGCTCTGGACTGAATGTTAGGTCCCCCCAAATCCATACGTTGGAACCTAACCCCTGATGTGATGGGATGAGGAAGCAGAGCATATGCGAAGTGACCAGCTCATGAGGGCGGAGCCCTCATGAATGGAGTTAGCGCCCTTACGAAGGCAGCCCCAGAACCCTCCCAGGGCCCTAACATCATGCGAGGACCCAGCGAGAAGATGTCTGCTCTGACCCATGAAGCCATCCCTCACTGGATAGCAAATCTGCCCATGCCACGATTTTGGGCTTCCAGCCTCCAGAGCTGTGAGAGATAAAGCTTTGTTGCTCGAGCCTCCCCGGCGGTGAGCGACTTTGCTACAGTGACGTGAAGGGATGGAACATGTCTCCCCTCTCTCCTCACCCCAGGAGATTCAGAGGAGGCCACTGTGGCGCTGGTCAGATGAAGAGACTGAAAAGAACAGGAACATGTCTCAGAAGTTCGGGGTGGAGACTGGCCTGGCTCAGGTTTGCTCCCTGGGCCGTCCCAGCCTGGGGGCCCGTTAAACTCGAGCTGTGACCTTGTGACCCCAGCACCTGGCAGAAAACACACACACAGGCCCCTATCTTTCCCTGTGTGTCGCATTTCACAATTTTAAGAAGATTTTACACAGCGGGCTTGACCCAGAAGATTTCGACAACTTTGGGGGAACGAGCGGAAGTGTGAAACCCAGAGAAGGAACAGCTCGTTGCTCGGTAGAGCAGATCATCTAGTGACGGATGGTCCCCTTCGCCAGCGGCACGTTTGCCAACTCCGGCCGTGGATTTGGGAGGGAGCAGCCCACCCGGAGGCCCCCAGAGAATTCGGGGCTCGTCTCAGAAGATGGGCTAAGGAGAGTGTGTCGGGCTGGAGCCAGAGGTCCGGGGCATGCTCCGAAGGCAAAAATACATAAGGGACACCCAAAGAGCGCCCCAGTCTTTTCTGTTGGGCAGAGGGAAAGGCAAGGGGTCTTAGGTACCTGAAGGGGACCCTCCTGCCAGTGAGCAAAGGCAAACATAGGAATGGATCAGCCACGGCCTTTTCTGGAATCTTAATAGGAGTGCAGATTTTCTCATTGCTCCAGACGGGCTCGTCTCTCTGTCTCTGTCTTGCTTGCACACAGACACCACCATCAGTTGGATAAACTCTCAGGCTCCCTTCTGGTACTCAAGCCTTTAAGTCATGTTAAAAATAGGGCACCTGGGTGGCTCAGTTGGTTAAGCATCTGCCTTCGGCTCAGGTCATGATCCCAGGGTCCTGGGATCGAGTCCCGTATCGGGCTCCCTGCTCCGCGGGAAGCATGCTTCTCCCTCTCCTGCTCATGCTCTTTCTCTCTCAAATAAATAAATAAAAAGAGAAAAAAAAAACCAAAACAAAGTATTCAGTGCTGCTGATCGGGACCATTCCCAGGACTTGGTGCCGTGTGGGAGAGAGGCCCAGGAGGGAAACACAGAGGAGGGGTCTTCTGTCCCCAGACACTGTCCACAGAGTCCCAGCTCACACTCAGAACACATGGTGTCCTTTCACTGGGTCTCCACAGGCTGTAGGGGTGAACTGAACTCTGTCCCTGGGAGAGTGCCTCAGAAACCCCGTCCCCAGAGGCGTCCTCACCTCGTGAGTCCTTTGGTGGGTCACTTTCACCATGACCTCTTTCTGTAGGTCGTAGCCCCTAGAGTCTGACGACGCTAAATTCTTCACCTTCAGTTCCATTCTGAGTCCCTGGCAAGAGAAACACTTTATCCTAAGTCACCCTGCCTGTCTTTCCCTTTCTCTGACACTCCCAAAACGTGTAAGTCTCTTGCAAGTTTCCTGAGGATTGGGATCCTGTATCCAGGGGGCCAACCCCCGCTCAGGTCCTCTCTGTGGCCTAGAAGGCTTTGGGGTGCTGGGCCCAGAGAAACCCCACTGGAGGGCAATCTGGGATGGGGTGGTTTGGCAGGCAAGCATTGGTCTGGGGCCCTGGGGTCTGGGGCCCTGGTGGCCGTGGCGGCCTCAGTGGCCAGAGGTGGAAGGAATGGTGCTAGCGGCTGGGACTGGTGAGTTCTGGGTGTTGACCTGGGTTCTGTCACTGGCTCACGGTGGGGTCCCGGGTCCTGACCTCTCCAGGCCCCGATGTCCCTGTCCATACCACGGAGACAGCTGGAGCAGTGGCGTGAGGGGCCGTGGACCTTGTTCCCCGGGGCCTTTCCTGGACCTGGCACTGTACCGTCTCCTAGCTCTTACCTTCTCCAGCTCTTCGCCCATCTGATTCGCTTCCGCCACCAGCGGCATCAGTTTGACATAGTCCTGGAACACGGCCAGCACGCTGGGGTCTGCGTTCCCCTCCCCGTGGCCTGCGGCCCCTAGGAAGATAGCACAGTGCTCCTGAGCGCTGGCCACCTGTTCTGGGACACTTGTCAGCCACAAGGGAATTCATATGCTCGCTCATTCATTTGATTGTTCATCAAATGTCTGCATTTAAAAATTATAAGCATGTAATTAAAAAAACAAAACAAAAAAAACCCAGGGGTGTCTGTGTGGCTCAGTGGGCTAAGCATCTGCCTTCGGCTCAGGTCATGATCCTGGAGTCCCGGGATCGAGTCCCGCGTGGGGCTCCCTGCTCAGCGGGGAGCCTGCCTCTCCCCCTCCCTCTGCCCCCCCCACTCATGCACGTGCTCTCTCTCTCTCTCTCTCAAATAAGTGAAATCTTGAAAAAAAAACCCCAAACCAAGTAAGTGTGGAGAAAAACCACCACCCGACTCTCTCTTAAATAGCTACTCATCTCAACCCATGAATCTCGGCAGTGTCACGACAGGAGGATCCCTGCCTCTGGTTCCCATTTGTGGTCTCAGGGTCCTTGATCAAAGCAGCTGCAGATTGTCCCGGGAGGAGGGTGGGGAGCATAAAGCATGGTTGGCTGCATGAAGGTCTGGGGCTTCCTCTTGAAAAGCAGGTAACCTGTTCTTACTTCTGTCCCTTGGGCAGTTTGCAGCTGGGGGTCCTGGAGATGGTGGGACGGACAGTCCCCCTGCCAGACCCAGGCTGGCGCTGCCTTGTGTCAGGGACTCTCAACTCTAGGGATTTCCTGCCCACGGGTCCACACCGTGCCCTGTGGCCCTGAGGTCTGGCTCCGCAGAACTGTCCACTACTGCCTTGTTGAGGACCCGCAGTCTTCACAGATGCCGAGTGCTTTCAACCAAGGGTCATGCGCTTGTTGCACCTCGTTGCGCCACTAGCCCTGGGCGGGGGAAGAAGGTGTGCAGGAGTAAATGGAGTATGTAGGCTTGGTGCTCCAGAGCCTTGTTTGTTTGGGTCAGGAACTGCAGCAGAAAAGGAGTAAGGAGGTGAATTTCGCATCCGTTTATTTTGCTGAAATTCGGAGGAAAAAACTGGTATAGGGAAAAGGGAGAGACTGTTTTGCATGCGTGTGGGTGCATCCCAGTGCCCTCCACTCATGGTTTTCAGGCAAGTTCAGGCAAGCTAGTGTTCTCCAGGAAAGGGCTGGCCCTGGCACGTATGAGCCGCTCCTCCACCCAGGGGCCCAGCACAGCACAAAGCTTTCCGTGGAGTGCCAGTTCGCCCATACCCCAGGAGAGCCCTGAGCAAAGCCACCCAGGCCTGGGTGTGGGAGACGGGGAAGGTGCTCCGGAGCCTCCCTGATGCAAGGAAGGGCAGTGTCAGAGCTTTGAATGCTCTTGACTCTGAGGAATCCCAGATTATTGCTGGGGGGTGGAAGGCAGGTTGAGAGCAGAAGGAATATCTTAGACTCAGAAACCCAAGGCTGGATTTTCTCTAGTCCAGGGCCTGGACACTGTCCATCACCATCTCTCCAACCATCTGTCCAGCCTCACACTGGGTCTCTCTAGTTATTGGGTCACAGCTTCTGTAGGCTCACAAGGCCGCTGGGTGGGGCTAGGAGGTGAGTGGGGAGCTCACATCCCAGTCTGCCCTCGCCTGGGAGGGACCTGATGTCCGGGGCATGACGCTCCTGGGGTGGCTGTGTTCCCAGACAGAGCAGGGAGGTGCCCGCATTTGGGCCCTTGGCCACACACATGCATAACTAAGCTTCTGTGTGGGGACTGATTCAATTTATCTCATTCATCATTCATACAACAAATACTCACTGAGGGCCCTCTGGAGATTAGGGAGTGAACATACTCCTGTCAGCTCTGTAAAGCAGGGAAGGATCCCCAGGACTTAAAACCACATCTAGCACATAGTAGGAGCTCAGCTAATACTTAATGAAAGAAGATATAAATAAATGGATGAACAAGAGAAAAAAATCCCAGTTAGAGCTGATATTCTCACATGGATGAATAGAAAATAATCAAGTAAAGCAATAAGTAAAATTTTAAATGTGATAAATGTTAGAAGGAAATAGAATTATGTAAGAGAGAGTAACTGGATGAGACCAAGAAAGGGGAAGATCTATCTGAAAGGTAAGATTTCAACTGAGGGTTGAAAGCTGAGAATGAGCTGAAGAGGCAAAGGAAAACAAGCAACAAGTACAAAGGCCCTGAGGCAGAACAGGGCTTGGTGTGTGCTGCAGGAGCACAAGGAGACCAGGAAGTTTCAAAGTGAGGTAAGGAGAGAGTGGTGTGAGATGAGGCTGTGGTGGGTCATATAGGGCCTTCAAGGCCATGGTAAGGAGTTTGGATTTTATTCTTACACTGAGAAGTTGATGAATAATTTTCAGTCCGAGAGTAACAGGCAAGAGAAGAAGGTGGCTTGCAGAGAAATGGCAGTGCAAGCCGATGGAGGAAAGGTGGACTGGATCATGAAGTGAGGGAAGGGAGGAGGCCAATGTGGTAAATTTGGGTGTGAAAATAGGGTGCAGTGAGTGGTTGAGACGTCTGTGGGACATGCAGGTGGAACTATCGGGAAGGCAGCTGGATGAAGATGCCAAGCAGAGCGCAAGTAGATAGCAAGAAATGGTTGCTGAGGGTCGTTTCCATAAGATGGTGCTGAGCGCCACTGAGGCTGGATGAGGACCTGGGGGAGCATCCATCTGGAGAAGAGTCCCAAGGTCCAAGCTCAACATGGCTCAGATGAGGGGGAGCCAGGAAAGGGGATGTGGGAGCAGCAGCCTGGAAGGAAACCAAGAGGGCGTGTTGTTCCAAGAGGAAAATATTTCATACGGGAGAGAGTACTCAACAGTGCAAAACGTTGCCCAGACCTCAGTGAGATGGGCGTGGACAGGTGTCTACTGATCTAGAACACAGAGTGCACAGCGTCTAGGAATGGTCGGGACGGAGGCCGGCTGGAGGAGGCCAGGCCGTGCCTGAGAGATGAGAAAGTGGGAATAGCTGACTAGTTTTCTATCAAAGGGAATAAAAAGCAATATGGCATAGCTAAAGGGGGGCATGGGTCAAGGTAGGGGTTTGTTTAGTTTTCTGATGGAAGATAGTGGAGCATGTTTGTGTGATGGGAACGACCCATAGCATTTGATAGTGCAGAGGAGGGGACTCTGCAGGGACAAATGATAAAGAAGGTGCTGGGGTGGGGGCGCCTGGGTGGCTTGGTTAAGGGTCTGCCTTCGACTCAGGTCATGATCTCGGGGTGCTGGGGCCGAGTCCCGCGTGGGGCTTCCTGCTCATCGTGGCATCTGCTTCTCCCTCTCCCTCTGCTCTGGGGGATGGAATCCAGAGGACAGATGGAGAAAAATGGAACATAAATATTATATTAAAAGTTTTCCACACCAAGGGAAAACTAGACTAACTCCTGGGGCATTGAACTGGAATTGGAAGTTATCATATATGAACTCATGGTTTTGTGGATATAGACAAAGCTCTCCATATGTGTGTGGGAGATGTACATCTCTCTGTCCATAGAGACATATCTTTATATCAATAGAGCGGTCTGCATACCCAGCCTCAGATCTTGATTTATAAATGCCATTCTCAACCAAAAGGAGTCAGGATGCTGGGAGAAGTGCCTAACTCCAGTGCTGGGACTGAGAGTCCACAGATGAACCTAGAATATGTTCTTCTGCCATAAAGGAAGCTGGTGTTCAAGGAACGATGGGGACATGTCAGGAAGACATGGAAGTCAGCTTGAAGGGACTCCTCAGGCCATATCTAGGACAGTTTGTGCATCAAAAAAAACCCTGAAAGCAACAGATTAAAACCCATTGTGTAAAATTGGATTCTGTGAGTTCACATTGACATAAATAAGTGAATAAGCAAATAGAGACCATTTCTTCTTCACAGTGGATTTTTTCAACTGAATGTAGAAGAAAGGGTCTAGCTAGAAATTCACCATTTGACAAAAGTCATCATCATAATCCAAGCCAAGAATGATCAAAGGATGATAAAACTAATGGATGAAAGTATGACGAGATGTAGGGTATCTACATATCTAAGTCTCTCATAAAATATTAATTAAAGGGGCGCCTGAGTGGCTCAGTCATTAAGCATCTGCCTTCAGCTCAGGTCATGATCCCAGGGTCCTGGGATCGAGCCCCACATGGGGCTCCCTGCTCAGCAGGAAGCCTGCTTCTCCCTCTCCCACTTCTCTCGCTGTCTCTCTGTCAAATAAATAAAAATAAAATCTTAAAAAATATATTAATTAAAAAGAATTAGTAACTTCACAGTGGAGAAACCGGGCAGCCACCAAAAAGATAAATTAAGGAACATTTTGCTAAACAACTGGCCTTTACTCTTTAAAAACATCAAGGTCATGAAAGACAAAGACCTTTACCAGGTTTAAGGAGACCAAAGACGTGACAACTGAATGTGGTCCTTATTTGGATGTTGGACTTGAATTTGTTGTTGTTATAAAGGACACTGTTGACATGAACAATTAGTTAAATATGCATCAAGCCCATATTACTCTCAATTACTTTCAATGATTACTCTCAACCCACTTACTCTCAAATGATTAGGAAAAAATTATATATATATTTAAAGATGATGTATACACATATTTACATATATATACATACATTACAGATATATAATAAAGCAAGTATAGTAAATGTTGACACAGGAACTCAGGTGTGTATGAGAGTCCTATGCACGACTCTTGAAACTTTTCTGTACGTCTCAAGAAATTGCTTCAAAATTGAGAATTGCCCACACACTGCTTCCCCACCATGGCAAGCGGCTCCGGGGAAGGAGGGCGGAACGTGTCCAGGCACTGAGGACAGGTGGACTGGCCACGATGCAGTGGGAATTGTGTGTGAGAGCCACATGGCGGCTGTGAAGTGCAGGGGAGGCTCTGGAGAAGAACCTCCAGAACACGGAAATAAGGCAAAAGGGATGACTGTCCTTTAAATGTCCTAGCAGAGCCTTGTGTAGGGATTCTGATCCCCTAAGGGGATGTCCCAGTGTCCACTCACTAAACTATTGGTTGGGGCCCTGACCCCCCTTAGAGTCAAAAATCCACTCAACTTTTGACTCCCCCAAATCGTACCTACTAGTAGCTTGTTGTTGGCTGGAAGACTCACCAAGAAGCAATTGATGAATACAAATTTTGTCTATTCTATGTATTATATGCTGTGTTCTTACAACAAAGTACACTAGAGAGAAGAAAATCCTAAGGAAGAGAAAATACATTTACAGAACTATGCTGTATTTATTTAAAAAAAAAAAATCCACATATAAGTGGACCCATGCAGTTCAAACCCGTGTTGTTCAAGGGTCAACTGGATATACCACTCTCTTCTCTACTCCATTTATTAAAGAAACCGTTTTTTATTTTTTTTAAGATTTTATTTATTCATTTGAGACACGAGATAGAGCATGAGCAGGGGGAGAGGCAGGCTCTCCGCCGAGCCAGGAGCCCGATGTGGGGACTCGATCCCAGGACTCGGGGATCACAACCTGAGCTGAAGGCAGACGCTTAACCATCTGAGCCACCCAGGTGCCCTAAAGAAACAGTTTAATGAATTAAATCTTTGACATGCCCTCATTTCTACATCTACATGGAAATCTATTTTAACTTTCCAAACATTGCCCTTTGAAACAGTAAAAGATGATTTTCTTAAGGAAGGCAGGAGCGCACACAGAGAAAGCCGTTGCTTTCAGATCAGCACGTGGAATATGCTGGGAAGGCAGGGCGCTGGGCTGCTCACCGAGCTTGTCCACGCTCACTCCTTCTGCAGCCGCTCTCTCCAGCTGGAAAAAGTCATAGTCAAACCTGTTCAAGTCTTCATTGCCTCTCTCTGAAGGAAACCCAATGTAGAGGTAGGCGCTGTTGGATCCCAAGATAATGCGGTCCTAGGGAGGAGACAGGTGGCTCAGGGGAAGAATGGAGGCCAGAGGTGTGGGATCAGCCTGCCCCAGGGGAGGCCAAGGCCCCATGCCCAGTCCGACTGTGTTAAATCACGAGACCTTCACGAGTTCCCCAGACAGGGAAGAGACCCATAAACAGGGAGGAAGAGGTTGGCATCTTGCTTTTGTGTGTATGCTTTCATTTTTTCTTCGGTATCCCACATCGAGCTCTGACTCGGGAATCCCAGTGGGGAACAAACAGACCTGGGCCCTCCCCTCTAGGACTTTATAGACAAATAGTGTAATAGCCTGAGAGAGATGCCTGAATGAAAGGGTGTGCTTCTGCAGAAGGGACGAGGGGCCTAATATGTACTGGGGATCCGAGCAATCCTCTCCCGAGGTGCACTATTTAAGCTAAGACATCAGGGGTGGTAAGTTTCACCAAGGCAGAGAAGACTGCTGCTGAACAGAGCCTGGGATGTTTTGAACAATCAAGAGAAGGTCAGTGTGACCTTCGTGTGGAGCAGTGAGGCTGGAGGAGGCGGAGCGATGGGGCCGCTCACACAGGTGTGGTCACTGAGGATTTCCAGGAGGGCGGGGTCTACCCCAAAGAGCTTGTCTAGAAGGTTCTCTGTGGCTACAGTGTGGGGAATGGGTTGAAGAAGAGAAAAGGTGTGGTCACTGAGGATTTCCAGGAGGGCGGGGTCTACCCCAAAGAGCTTGTCTAGAAGGTTCTCTGTGGCTACAGTGTGGGGAATGTGTTGAAGAGGGGATTGGGCCCTATGGTGCTGGGGACTCAGGCTGGGGCCTGGGGAGGAGATGGGGAGCCCAGGCTCTTCGAGGTGCTACAGTCTCTCCCTGTGACAGGTTTTTAAAGAAGTCTAAGCTATCACAAAACATTAGAGCTGGAAAGGGTCTTGGTGAACTTCTAGTTCACGCCTCTCTGTTTTGTAGATGAAGTCCAGAGAAGTGAAGTGACTTGCCCAAGAACACACAGCGAGTTAATATCAGATCTCCCAACCCCAGGCTGTGACCGTGTCTGTCGTGACCATAGCAGAAGGACACGGGGTGGTTGGCGCCTGTCGAGGACCCCCATCCTAGCTCTTGGGTTGGGCTTAGGGAATTCTGTGACCAGGCAGGAAAGTTCACCAGGTGCTGCAGCTTCGTCTTGGTCACGATGGGCACCCCATTAATGACAACTTTGCATTTGCTGTGTGGCATGACCGTCACTTTCCCATCCAGATTGGTGAAGGAAGCGTGTTTATCTGAAATTCTAGAAAGACAAGAGTTTGTCTAAGGAGCCACAATAATGATGACTTTAGCGAACAGTTCTGATTGTTTGCCCTTTTTCCTGCTTCAGTAAGACCTCCCGCGGCCGCCGAGTGGCAGGAAGCAGTCTGGGGCTGTGGCTCCCGGGGCTGCAGGTGGAGAAGCAGGTGCAGAAGGACAACAAAGCAATTCTTTTACCAACAGAACCACATGGGCTGAGGGCTGAGAGCCACAAGGAGCCCGGACAGGCTGGGTCATGGCTAGAGTCCTCAAGAACTCACAGGCCAGCAGGATTGAGGGGCGGGGGGGAATGAAAAGCAAAGATGTTTGCAAAGGGATGCCGGGGCAGGCGGCTACTAATGACTGATAATAGTGTCCATACCACAGAGAAGTTTAGATCCATTTCTGGGTCTTATTATACAAATCCAGACTTTATACGCTAAAGATTTGGGAGATCGATGTCAGAGGTGTCAAATTGGCTGCCCCCTAGACATTATCTGTGTGCCCTGAATGACCAGCTTCTTAACTCTTCTAGAATGTTCCTCGACTCCTTGGCTGTCATGGAATGTTCTGAGTGTCGAGACACATGTCCATCCATACTGTTTGTTTGCTTGGTGCCCAGGGATGCTGTGGGAAAGGTTTTAACCTCAGCTCCTCTTGAGTTCAGCCATTTACAGATCTGTATAGGGTCCTCACAGGGAGTGGTCTGGAAAGGTAGAGGAGGGGGGTTCCCAGGACGAGTCAGGAAAAGGGACCTAGAGGCTGGTGGGGCAGGGTCAGCACAGGCCCCCTCCCCTCCTCTCCCTGCACTTTAGCTCAGGAGGGCTGAGTTACATCAGGGGGATGGGTCGGTCAAGCCTCTGTATGAGCTGATTGAGCCTCCTGGCTGGAAATCTGTGGGCAGGCCACAGAGGTACGGGACAGCTGCAAGTTCGTGGGGGCCTCCCTTCATAGGGGGGAATCACCTCAGAGGCTGGGCTTCATCTTAGTCCAGTTGGTGAGGGAGGGCTCTGAGCACAGAGATCTGAGGATGCTGTTGCTTCGGTGGTTAAGACCACGAAAGACGTGAACCACTTGTGGTGGGCTCTCTTTTCACTCTTTGGCCTCATCTACTTATGTCCCCGTGTGCTAAATTCTCATACAGTGTCTAGCCACTGGCCTTCCCCTTTCTCCCCACATCACAGCCAAGGAGACAAGGTGGGTGCAGCAGGAGGGATTCCAGTGAGAGCTTGAAAGCCCTTCCAAGGCTTTCTTCCCTAAGCCCTGGAGTGGATCCTGAGGACAGTCTGGTACTTTCTTGTTCGGGGTTGTCCAGCAGGCTTTGTGGCCTGGCCCGGCGACAACCAGACAAACACTGAGATTCTCCCGTGGGCTGACTGACTGGTCACAGCTCATGCATGCTGGACAAAGATGGTTCGTGTAGACTTACCCTAAACCTTGAAGAAGGATGGCATTTGACACGGCCCGACCAGCATCACACAAACCTTGAAAAGCATTGGGATAATTGGTCTTCAAAGTTTGTCAGGATTTGACCTGGACAGGGATCATGTCTCATGTTTGGGCAGTGCTATTTCGTCTCCAAGAGGACCGTGCGAGGGGATTTTGCTGCTAGGATTTTCAGTCATAAGTCCTTGGACACCACCCTGCCTTAGGGATAACTGTTTTACGTTCTGCGCTGTTCTGGTGGGATTCCTAACTTTTTTCAAATTCCACCTTATTGGTGGGAATTCTGGAGGAAGAAACTGTTTCGTCTGGGCCTTGGGAGATGCAATGAAGCCTGGCCACAGGGAAGGTCCTGGTCTGTGAAGCTCTGTTTCAGTCCTGTCACTGACCCCCAGACAGGGCCCAGAGCACCACGCTGGCCCTCCTGGGGGACTGCCCCCCACTTCCATCCCGCATGAACCCTCTCCTGTCCGGGGGTGTGTATAAGGCCAGGGTGCAGAAAGCCAGAAGTTACTATAATACCGATGCCATTTTCCAAAGTTTGAATAGATAAAAAAAAATGTGGTATACACATATACTAGACTATTATCCAGCCTTAAAAAGGAAGGAAGGAGATCTGACACCTGCTACAACATAAATGAACCTTGAGGACATGATGCTCAGTGAAACATGCTAGTCACAAAAGGACAGATATTGTACGATTCCAATTATATGGGCTGCCTAGAACAGTCATAAGTGCAGCCCACTTACGATCTGATACTGGCAAGGGCAGGGGGTTATTGTTGAATCGGGACAGAGTTTCAGTTTGGGAAGAAGGAAGGTTCTGGAGATGGATTGGGGTGATGGTTGCATAGCACTGTGAACACACTAATGTCCCTGAACTGTATACTTAAAAATAGTCAGCATGGTGAACTCTATGTTACGTATTTTTACCGCAAAAACAGAGATTCAAAAGAACCAGAAACATGCTTGTGAAGCAAGAAGCAGGGGCAGGTGCAGAGTGAATCAAGAGGGGTGAGTACCAGCCTGAATGAAGTACTTGAGAACACCCGTGAGCTGTGGGTCCTCGTTGACGTTGAGAAGGTGAGGGAAGGTCTCGGTCATCTGCTGCTCCTGGAGGAGACATGGAGAGGTCCTAGGACCTGCACGCTCAGGGGAGAGCAGCATTCCTGTCCTATCCACTTCACACCAAAGCCATTTGTCTATACATCCTGTCAAATCGCCCAGTAAAGCGAACCCGGACGAGGAAGGCTGAGTGGGACTGGGGGCTCGACTGAGCAGGGGTGAGCCCCTTTGGCAGGTCGGCCATCGGGAGCCTGAGTTTATCTGGACAGGAGTGTTGCAAAGTGTAGCCCGTCTCCAACTCTGTTTCCCCTTCCTGGCTGCCCTGCATCGACCCCTTCCACGCTGACTTCTACTTTCCCCCCGAGTCCCCCGCCGTCCCGATGCCCCAGGCCAGTGCCTCACCTGGCTCATCCTTCCCTGGGCCTCCACTAAGCCTTCTCCCCTACATCTCATGCTCCCCCGTCCTGCTGGCGAGCTCACTGGTCATCAGACGTTGATGACAAAATGGGACGTGCTGTAGGACTCTCTCTTGGTCACCTGAACGTGTTTTATCCCTGAGTATAGTACAGATTGGTCTTGGACTTCTAGAGGATCAATAGTCAATGAGAACCAGACTATATGGTGCAGGCACAAGGAAAGCTTTTAAATCTTGGAATTCTGATAAAGAGTAAGGAGGGTAAGAAGCTTTGCCGTTGTTACTGTCCACACCTCTAGAATCCTTGGGCCCTAACTCGGCCTGGCCTCCTGGTGCTGCAGACCCTGCCTGCACTAGGCTCCCCTGGCCTGAGGCTCACCCCTCTTCCAGGCTTCACGAGCCTTTCAGAAGCCTGGCTGGACCTCCGCCACCACTCCCAAAGTGCTCCACATCTGGCCCCTGACTTGGGGTTCATGCAGAACCTGTGGCTTTGGGGGGCCAGGTCATGGCGGGAGTGTGCTGTGGATGGGGGACCAAGAGGGCATCTCCCTGACCCACGTACGAAATTCACATCGCAGCCCATTTAGGATCTGATACTGCCCGTGAATGACAGGGTAGGCATAATATGTCCCCACAAGACAGTTTGTCGTAGTCCTCAAATTCTCCCTGAACGGTAATTATCAACAGCCTCGAATCTACCCTCAGCCTCACTCATCAAGCCTCTTGGCTTCCTTCCCTCTCGTCCCTGCCGATAGCATTAATGTAAGTCATTGTCACATCTCCCATACTACATGTTCACTGAAAACAGAAGCCACTCCCATAATCCACGGGGCCGCAGCTCCCCGTGGGGCCCGGCCTCTGCAGGTGGAGGCAGTGAGGCTCACCTGGGTGATGGCCAGATACTGCTGATGCCACTCCTCCCGAGCCTGCTCCAGCTGGTGCGCCCAGGTCGGCTGGCCAGTCTGCGGCCCCGGGCCCTGGTTCTGCCAGCGAGTAGGCTGGCTGCTCTGGAAGGGGGAGGCATTTTCAGCAACAGGTGTGCAATGTCAAGGGGGTGGAGCAGAATAACTAATAACCAGCTGGGGCATCGTGAGCTCTTCTGCTGCCCCCCAGGGATTAATGGTGAGGTCGGGGTGCTGCCACTAAGGTTTCTGGAAAGTCGAACATTTAACTGCATGAGACCATTAGTAGAATAAATGACAGATGGCCGCCATGCAATTCTGGGAAGGAAAGTGTAGTCTCGGTAGAAACCATGACTTCGGAATAAAAATGGCAATAAAAATGAGACTGAAAATGACTCTCCAGGAAGGGCAGGGCCGTTATTTCTTACAACTGCATGCGACTCTGCGTTTACCTCAAAATAAAGTGTGCTTCCCCGAGGCCAGGGCCAAAATGTTCCTAGAGGCTGCCCTGGCCTGGGCTAGGGCTCCAGCGATTCCAGGCAGGTGTTCGCCAACCCCCCAAGCCTCATGCTGAGGCTGCAGCCGGTCCCTCCCTCCATCCTGCTCCCAGCCTGACCTGGACCGGGCACTGACTCCAGACTCAGTTTACCTGCCATCCTGGAATTTCCACGTGTGAGCAGTACTTTGTTGTTCTCTGCCTTTGACTCTCTCATCAGCATTGAGGTGTTGACCACGGCTTTGTTCTGGATCTTTTTAGCCCTTCCATGTGCAAACATGAACACACACTCAGGCCCTGGGCCCCTTTGCAGAGCACTGGCCGGCAACTGGCGGAACAGGAGCCTTTCAGCCCAGCTGGTTCCACTGTGTGGGTTCCAGTGAATCGTTAAGGCCAGAAGGAACTTGAGTGATGTCCACCCGCTCAAATAAACATGAGCAGCTCAGCCGGGCCCACAGCCCGGCCCTGACATGTCCTGGGTCCTGAATGCACTTGGCCGACTGGGCTGACTCCACTAGTGGAAGAGTCTACACAGTCAGGGCGGCTGCAACTGTCCTAACTCAACCCTGGAAGCTGTCCACGCTGCTCTGCACGTGCCCCAGGCTGGTGGGGGTCCTGGGGGTTAACTTTTTCACTGCCTCTAGTGTATTGCATGGGACATACTTACACTAACAAACTGACTTGCTCTGCATCTGAAATTTGAGCTTAACTGGGGATCCTGTTTTTATTTACTAACTCTGGCCACCTTACTCCTTTCACTGAGGAGGAGAGGATCTCCAAGGCTTGGCCCCCAAGTCACACAGCCCGTGGCACATCCGGGCTCAGAGCCCGGGACTTTTGGCTACTGTTTTCTCCTTCCTCTGCATCACATAGTCTCTCACATGAAATCTGCTGGCAGCAGATTTGCACCTGGTAAGCAGAGAGACAAAATTGACCCAAAGATCTGAGCTTGTGGTGCAGATGCTGGAAGAAATGTCTAATGATGTAACACGGTCTTGAGGCTGCACGAGGCAGGAGGACACTAGTCTGTGTCCCTGAAATGCAAGGCTCCCTCCCTGAGCCCAGGCCACAGGGAAGCCCCCAATGAGTGGCCACTACTTGGTGGCACGGTAACAACTATGGTTTGGAGCATCTGCCATGTGTCTGGCACAGTTCGTGCCTGATCGCCCGTGTTCTTCACCCCAACTCTGATGAGAAATCACCTCCCTCCATATGGGATGCAGCTGAGGGCTGGGGAGGCCCAGAATCCCAAGGTCCCATCTGAACCCGATAGGTGGGTCTTGGTGGTAGAGTCTCAATGTCCGCCACATAAAGGAAAGGAGGAGGGGTGGCAGCCTGTGGCTTCTACCCTCCTTAGAGTATCCCTCGCCCCGTACCCTCATCTTTCTTAAAAGGGTCCGGAGAAGCAGGATCCAGATACCTGCCTTGAAAATCAGGAACCTGTCTGGGCTGCAGCCTCCTCCCCAGGCTAAGTGTGTAGACTTGCTTCTCAGCCCCATTGGACAGAAGGAAACTGGCGATGATGAACCCTCCCCGGGAGGAGATGCCGATGACCGCCAGGCCTACTCCGGGAGTATAATCTGTATGCATGGGGCCTGGAGAAATGAGAATGAGCCTGGGGGGCAAGCTGCGGAGCGGGAAAGTGGGTGCCAGCCCGGGGAGTTGCCTCCCACATTATTAGCATAAAAGTCCTCTGCCTGCCACTCCGCGCTCCCCGTGGGCCATGTGACAAGGGAAGAAATGTATGAATGGGGGGCGCCTGGGTGGCTCAGTTGGTTAGGCGACTGCCTTCGGCTCAGGTCATGATCCTGGAGTCCTGGGATCAAGTCCCGCATCGGGCTCCCTGCTCAGCAGGGGGTCTGCTTCTCCCTCTGCCCTCTTCCCTCTTGTGCTGTCTGTCTCTCATTCTCTCTCTCTCAAATAAATAAATAAAATCTTAAAAAAAAAAAAAAAAAAAGAAATGTATGAATGGCCATGCTATTTGGCAGGAAAATACAGGGAGGACGATGCCAATCACATCGGGGGATTGGCAAGCCCTTCCCCATCGGTTTGCGCCCCCAGTGTCTCTCGCATGCAGAGCTGGAGTGACCGAGTGACAGGCTCAGGAGGGCCCCAGTTCCCAGGAAGCATTCTGTCTTGTCTCCTCCCGCACCTCTTTCCCAACTGCCAACCCATCGGGTAGAGGATACCAGAAGAATCTGGCAGATTTAGAACCGAGAGCTACTAGGGATAGTAAATATTCATACCTGTACCTTTCAGCATATCTTAATGTGGACAAAGTTTCTTCATAGCAGATGTCAGCGGGGCTTATGGCTGCTATCTGTAAAAAATAGCCCTTTCAGCTTGTGCGATTTTAGAGGGTTTTTTTGTTGTAGATATTGTACAGCTAATGTTCATAGAATATCTTGTAATTTACAGTATTGTTCAAGCTTTACAAGTCGGAAAACGCACGTGACACACATTTATAGCATATGCTGACCCCACATATACCCCCCCACACACATGACACACGCAGCTCACAGACACCTCAGATACACAACACACGACACAAATTCACAACACACACAGCAACACTTTCAAGGGAATACTGTTAGCATATCCACTTTAGAAATAAAACAAAGGAGGTGTTAAGATAACTGTGCCGGAAATAGGATTGGAGCCACAGAGGATCTGGCGCTTGGATGTTGGCTTTGCAGATACTCTTTTAAGTGACGCCCAACCTCCTCCCAAACCACATCTTTCTCTGTTAAAGCGTCGTAGCGCCCAAGTCAGGGCCTTGCCCTGCAGACCTGTTACACTTGACTTTGTAGTCTAACATTCTGAGCATCTTATGGGCCCCTTTTTTTAGTCCAGGTTCTTGGGGGATGTGCCCACTGTGGCCCACGGGCAAACAGACAACCAGAAGAGCTTTGAAATATTTTTAAATGCGTAGGCAAGATTCGGCGATAGAGAACAGGGATGTCTTCTGTGAATTTGGGAGAGCATGCACAGAACAGGCCAGGCAGTGAGCATTTCTCTCCCAATCCACAGCAAGCAGGAGGCAGGCAGAGTTTGCCCGGCTTTGTTCCTTCCCACACCTGAAGCCAAAGAGCAGAGAATTCTGATTTTAACACATTCTACATTGTACCCACTTGGCAAACCTTCAGTAGTAAGAGTCTGGAGTCTTTGCTAAGGTGACACAGTTCAGCTCCTCTCCAGGTTAAACACCTGCCTTGTGTCTCACACATGGTCAAACTGATTTCCAGTCTTGCCCTGAACCCCTGATTTAGAATAGTATGACCTTATCAGTGTGATTTGAAAAATCTGATGTTTTTTCCTGATAATAATAGTATGTTCCTTGTAGAGAGCCTGAACACTACAGAAAAGAATAAATAAAAAATGAAAATGAACAATATTGGAACATCGTAATAGAAAGAGTTCCAGGAGTCACGAGCTAGGTAAGAATGCGCTACGTAAATGCAAAGTGTGACATCATAGCACACTAAGCATAATTGTAACAGTAACAGCGACAACAACAGCAACAGCTAAATTGGTGTCACATGCTGTAAGAGAGTCACTTTACCAAAGTCATTCTGCTGTTCCCGCCCAGAGCTGGCTGGAGCAGTTTGGTCAGAACAGAATCTCTGTAGGGAACATGCAAGACTCTCTTCCCCGTGGCTGCATCAGCCAGAGCACTGAATGAAAAAGAAAATACAAAACAACAGATAAAAAAATATGTCAAGAAGAAATCTGCCTCCCTGGGAATAAGTCAGAAACACCCCACTCATCCCCTCGTTGACCCCATAAACCTGAGGCATGACTCTAACTAATATCAATTAGTTGAGACACCTTCTGTACGAGGATGCTGCAGCAAGACGGCTACCCACATGGGCCACAGGCTCCCTCCCTGCCCTCAACCCTGGAGAGACCATGACAGACAGAGGGAAGCTTAGATCTGAGGAACAAACATGCTTAATCATGTGAGGAAAACCCGGGGATCCTGCAGGCTATTGTAAATCTGTGTATAAAGAAGAGTTCAATCTGAGGAAGAGGGCAGCCAGCTAGCAGTGGAGTAGGGGAGAATGGGGAGTAGGTTTAAGTCCTCTTCTTGCTTTTCTCTCCTACTGCCTTCAGAAGAGCCCATAAAGTTAGGACCCCGTATGACAAGGCACCAGAGAAAGCGTGAATAAGCAAATGGGCCAATCCCCACCCAACTCCAGGGGACCGCAAACACAGTGGTGTTGTCACTGACCCGAGCAGGGAGGAGGAGGGAGGCAATCCCATCGATGGGAAATTATAATCACAAACAATGATAAGGAATTTATAGAGTTAATCCAGCAGGTTTGGAAAAGAGACAAAATGATCTTCTAGAAAGAAAGAAATACAGTAATTGAAACGAAAAATACAATGGACAGGTTTAACAGCAAGTTAGACACTGCTATAATTGGCATTAGTGAACTAGATAGTTCAAATGAGATTAACCAGATTGCAGCCTGGAGACACGAGATGGGAAACAAGCGAGGAAAGTTAAGAATCATGGAGGACAGTGTGAGAATATTTAAATGGTTTAATTGAAGTTCCAGAAGAGAAGAGAGAAAATAAATGGGCACAGACAGTACATGAGAAGTAATGGCTGAGAACTTTCCAGTCCTGATGAAAATCACTAATCTACAGAGCTTTGGGGGCCAGGGAATTCCAAGCAGAATAAATTCACACTCAAATGCAACACAATGAAATTGGAAAAAATCAAAACAAAAGAGTTTAAAAGCGAGGGGGAAAGATAGATTATCCTCAAGGAAATAGCAATTAGACCACCAGCAGAAAACAGGAGACTGTAACCATAATGAGTTGAAAGAAAATTCTACACATCTGGAATTATATACCCAGCAAAATTACCTTTCAAGAATGAGGTGAAATAAATACATTTCAACCAAACAAAAGCAGAATTTGCCATCAGCAAGTGATCACTGAAGGAAATTCTATAGAATATATTTCCACCAGGAGGAAACTGATCTTAGCAGCTCTGAGGTTCAAGAAGGAGTGAATAATTTAAAAAAATGAACACTGTGGGGGCGCCTGGGTGGCTCAGTCGTTAAGCATCTGCCTTCGGCTCAGGTCATGATCCCAGGGTCCTGGGATCGAGCCCCACATCGGGCTCCCTGCTCCACGGGAGGTCTGCTCCTCCCACTCCCCCTGCTTGTGTTCCCTCTCTCGCTCTCTCTCTCTGTCAAATAAATAAATAAAATCTTTAAAAAAAAATGAACACTGTGTAAAATAGAAATAATAATGTCTTTGGGGTTAAAGAAGAATAGAATTAACATACATATCAACAATTACAAATGTAGGATGGAGATCCTTGTATTATTCAGGAAGAGGATGAAGCATTTATTAATATTTAGACTTTGACCAGTTGAACAGATTAGAAAGTCAAATATGTTGAATTTTGGTCTATGACAGAGGTAGCGCAGAAAATCCACTGTGGAAAGGAGAGACTATTCAACAAGTGTAACTGGAAAAATTGGTAATCTATAAGGAAAAAATAATGAAAATGACGCCTACCCTACACTACGCACAGACGTCAACTCCAGATGGATAGGAAATTAAGTGAAATGTAGGGAGATAACTTTTGGACTCTACTTTCCTTAAACAAGACACAAGAAATGCAAAACAAAACCATTACCATGATTTCTGCTCATCAATAGATACCTTAAAGTGAAAAGACAAGCTACCTGCTGGGAGAAGATATTTATTATATACCTGAGGAAAGAGTAATACAAAATATGTAAGGAACACCTAAAAGTCAATAAAAAGACAGTAACTGAATAGACTAAGAGGCAAAACATAACAGGTATTTTGAGAGGAGACATATTGCCAGTAAATGTATCAAATGATGCTCAAACTTGCTAATAACCAGGAATATCAAGACCATGGTAAGATGCTCAAAATTTCTAGTAACCAGGAATATCAAGACCATGGCAAGACCATTTAATTAGTAAATATCAAGAAATGTGACAATATTAAGCCTTAGAAAAGATGTGGATCAATGGGATATTTATTGCTACTGAGAGTATAAATTGGCTCAAACACTTGGAAAATAATTTGTCCCCACTGTCAAAAGTTAGGTATTGCCAAAAAAAAATAGGTATTGCATACACCTTACAAATAATTCAACAATTTCAGTCCTTTGTCTATACTCAAGAGAAACTTTAATATAGTGATACCCAGTGATTTGTACAAGAATGTTCATAATAGCACTGTTTATAATAGCAAATAACCAAAACCTGGAAACAACCAAAATGCCAATCCAACAGGAGAACAAATGAATAAATTGTGGCATATGCCCACAATGGAATTCCCCACTACATCATAATGAAAAAGAAGTGACAACTTCTACTACAACAGGGGATCTCATAAACACAATGTTTAGTGACAGAAGAGAGGGCAAATTAACCAAAGCCACACATAACATGGATACATATTGTTAATAATGTTGGATCAAAAGGCCAATCCCAACAATTCTACTCCTGGGTGTATCCTTGAGGGGAGTGAGAAATTGTTTTCCCCAAAGCATATGCACAAGAATGTTCATAGCAACATAGCAACATTATTCATAGTCAAAACCTGGATACAAACGAAATGTCCATCAATAGGAGAATGGATAAATGAACTGTGGTATATTTTCTACAATGGAATCCTACATAGCAATGAAAAAGAGCTGATACATTACATGAGAAACATGGCTTAGTCTCATAGACACAGTCATTTAGATGAAAATCAATATAGTTAGGCAAAACCAATTTCTAGTGGCAAAGGTCAACTTCTTTTGGTGGGTATAAAAGCTAGGAGGAGGGTACAAGGGAGCTTTCTGGGTTTTGGAAATGTTCTATATCTTGAGCTGGGTGGTAATTACATAGATATATACATATAAAAATTCACCAAGCTGAACATTTAAGATTTGTGTACTTTATATAATTTATACTTTGATCACTTAAAAAAGAACAAGATCCTAAAGACAGTATAATATTTTACCCTTTTTGTACATTTCAAAAATGAGTGCCACTAACTAATAATATTCACAAGTGATAAAACAAGAAAGGGTGAAAAAAGAAAGGGAGCAAGGGACAGAGAGGGGATAAGCAAAATTCAAGATGGTGGCTACCTCCAAGGGGAGCATAGCACAGAAATACCAACTATTTCTTGGGTTGAGTGGTGAATTTACTGGTGTTTTTAGTTTTATTAAAAAGCAGTAAGTTTAAAATAAAATATATAGGAGGACCAGGTATGAGCCAATGAATTCATGAGTGGGTCATGAACCAAGGGCTAAGATTAATCTGATTTTTAAAAAAATTTCTGAGATCATTTTTACAGCAGAAAAAATACCCATGCACCGATTATTTACCTGATAACATTTCCTAAATTGGTTAAACTTAACTCGTGATCCTTCCTTCAGTCTGTCTCCTTCAGATCCTGAAGATTTCTGCCTTTCACTTCCTGCTAAATCCACCAAATTAATACTGGAGTGCTTGGTGAGGTCGCTGTCTGGGAAAACCTATAGGAAATCGCCACAAGTCATGCTATTAGAGTGGTAGCAGGCTACATATGAAGTCAATCTAGTTCACACTTTAAAACATTTTTTCTAACTGTACATCACACTCAAAATTATATATTAAAATTTACAAATTAAAAGGCTACCTTTGGGCCACCTGGATGGCTCAGTCGGTTAAGCACCCGATTCTTGGTTTCGGCTCAGGTCATGATCTCAGGGTTGTGAGATCCAGCCCTATGTCAGACTACCTGCTGGTGAAGGAGCCTGCTTAAGATTCTCTCTCTCTACCTCTGACCCTCCACCCCTGCTTACTCTCCTCTCCTCTCTCTCTCTCTCAAAAAAAAAAAAATGGCCATCTTCTTTACAATGACATTTCACATTAATACATCATCAGGCCCAAATGTCTCAGTTGCTCCTTCTCAATTTTGCAAAGCTATTTCCAGTGATATATTAGGTACCAATTACTGCTCTAGTATTTCTGTGATCAAATGTTTTAAGTAGAAAATACTGGGAAATCTGCAAAATAAGGAAATGTTTGGAACAGTGTGGTCATGCAGGGAGGGGAAAAGAACGTAGATTTTAGAATGTGACAGATCCCCTTGCTGGTTACATGACTGTGAGAACTAGCTTTTCAGAATTGCAACTTAGTTGGAAAACAGGGATCACAGCATATTATTGGGATGTTAGGAGGGTAACAGATAAGAGAAGTAATGGTTCTCACCATGCCCAGCATACAGTAACAGGTGTTAATATCATTACTGACACTAATACGCAGAGTGTAATGCTAGATCTCTACACATATTTTTTCAGTGGATTTCTTCCCTTGCCTCTAAAACATCAAGTTAAAAAAGGGCAAACCATATATAAAATTTATGAATGTTACTAATGTAAAATCATCTGAATAGTACTTAAAGTTTATAAAGTTCTTTATTCTTTTACTTAAAAAAAAAAAGATGTATTTATTTGAGAGAGTGTGCACGTGCACGCATGAGCGGGGTGGGAGGGGCAGAGAGAGAGAGAATCTCAAGCAGACTCCCCACTGAGTGTGGAGCCCCACCTGTGGCTCGATCTCATGACCCTGAGATCATGACCTGAGCCGAAACCAGGAGTCAGACGCTTAACCAACTGAGCCACCCAGGGGCTCCTATTTTTTTTTTACTTTTAATCGAAGTACAGTTGACATGCAACATTACATTAGTTTCAGGTGTACAACATAGTGATTTGACAATTATATATGTTACAAAATGCTCACCGTGATGAGTGGAGTTAACAAATGTCTCCATACAATGTCATTACAATATTACTGACTGTATTCTCTATGCTGTACTTTTCATCCCTGTGACTTATTTTTTAACTAGAAGTAGATACATCTTAATCCCCTTCACCTATTTCACCCACTCCTCTAAACCCTCCCACTGGCAACCACCAGCTTTCTGTGTTTATGAGTTTCTTTCTATTTGTATCTGTTTGTTCATTTGCCTTGTGTTTTAAGATTCCACATACAAGTGAAGTCATATGGTATTTTTCTTTTTCTGACTTATTTCACTTAGCCTAATACCCTCTAGGTCCATCCATGTTGTCCTGAAAGGCAAGATTTCATTCTTTTTTAAAGCTAAGTAATATTCCATTGAGTATATATACCATATGGTATCAGTGGGCACTTAGGTTATTTCTATATCTTGGCTATGGTAAATGGTGCTGCAATAAATACAGAGGTGCATATATCTTTTTCACATAGTGTTGTCATTTTCTTTGGGTAAGTATTCAGCAGTGGAATTACTGGATTGTCATGGTATTTCTATTTTTAATTTTTTGAAGAACCTCCGTACCGTTTTCCACAGTGGCTGCACCAGTTTGCATTCCCACCAACAGTGCACAAGGGTTCCCCTTTCTCCACATTCTCGCCAACACTTGTTATTTCTTGTGTTTTTGATTTAAGCCATTCTGACAGGTGGGAGATGATATTTCATTGTGGTTTTGATTTGCATTTCCCTGGTGATAAGTGATGTTGAGCATCTTTTCATGTGTGTGTATCAGTCTTTGGAACAATGTCTATTCAGAGCCTCTGTCCAATTTTTAAATCAGACTGTTCCTTGTTTTGATTTTGATGTTGATTTGTATAAATTCTTTATGTATTTTGAATACTAACCCCTTATTGGATATGTCGTTTGCAAATACCTTCTCCCGTTCTGTAGGTTGCCTTTCCATTTTTGTTGATGGGTTCCTTTGCTGTACAAAACCTTTTTATTTTGATGTAGTTCCAACTGTTTATTTTTGCTTTTGTTTCCCTTGTCTAAGGAGATATATCCAAAAAAATATTGCTAAGACTATCTGAGCATTTAATGCCTATGTTTTCTTTTTTCTTTATATAGATTTAGTTATCACTTTTGGTCTTTAATCATTTTGAATTTATTGTTGTGTATGGTGTTAGAAAGTGGTTCAGTTTTGTTATTTTGCACATAGCTGGCCAATTTTCCCAACACTATATATTGAAGAGATTGTCTTTTCTCCCACTGTATATTCTTGCCTTCTTTTTTTATAGATTAACTGACCATAAAAGTGTGGGTTTATTTCTGGGCTCTCTATTCTGTTCCATTGATCTATGTGTCTGTTTTTGTGCCAGTTCCATACTCTTCATTACTGTAGCTTTGTAGTATAGTTTGAAATTTGGGATTGCAATTCCTCCATCTTTATTCCTCTTTCTCAAGATTGCTTTGGCTATTTGGAGTCTTCTGTGGTTCCATATAAATTTTAGGATTATTAGTTCTATAAAAAATAGTATTGGTATTTTGATGGGGATTGCATTGAATCTGTAGCTCGCTTTGGATAGTATAGACATTTTAACAGTATTTGTTCTTCCAATCCATGAGCATGGAATGTCCTTCCATTTATTTGTGTCTTCTTCAGTTTCTCTTATCAATGTCTTATAGTTGTCAGAAGACATTTCTTTTACTTCCTTGGTTAAATTTATTGCTGGGTATTTTATTCTTTCTGATAGATTTGTAAATGGAATTGTTTTCTTAATTTCTTTTCCTGCTAGTTCATTATCAATGTATAGAAATAAAAGTCTATAGATTTTTGTGTATTAATTTTTTATCCTGAAACTTTACTGATTTCATTTATTAATTCTAATAGTTTTTTGTAGTCTTTATTCTATGTATAGTATCATCTTACCTACAAATAATGAAAATTTTAATTCTTTTGTACTTATTTGGATGCCTTTTATTCTTTTTCATGTCTGATTATCTGATTCCTTTGGCTAGGACTTCCAGTACTCTGTTGAATAAAAGTGGCAAGAGTGGACATCCTTGCCTTGTTCCTGATCTTAAAGGAAAAGCCTTTAGTTTTTCACCATTGAGTATGATGCTAGCTGTGGGTTTGGCACATAAGGACTTTATTATGTACATTGAGTTGTTCTCCTTAAATCCACTTTGTTGAGACTTTTCATTGTGAACATATGTTAAGTTTTGTCAAATGCTTTTTTCTGCATCTATTAAAATAATCATGTGATTTTTAGCCTTCATTTTGTTAATGTGGTATATCACATTGATTTGCAAATATTGAACGATCCTTGCATCTCTGCAATAAATCCCACTTGATTTGTGGGGAATGATACTTTTAATGTATTGCTGAATTTAGTTTGTTGAAGACATTTGCATCTATATTCATCAGGGATATTGATCTGCAATTATTTATTTATTTATTTTTTGCATCAGGGTAATGCTGGCCTCATAGTGTGAATTTGGAAGCTTTCTTTCCTCTCCTAATTTTTGGAATAGTTTGAAAAGGAATTAACACTGCTTTAAATGTTTGGTAGAAGGATACCTGGGTGGCTCAGTCGGTTGAGTGTCTGACTCTTGATTTTGGCTCAGGTCATGACTCAGGGTTGTGAGATCAAGCCCTGAGTTGGGTTCTGTGCTCGGAGGAGAGTCTGCTTGAGATTCTCTCCCTCTCCCTCTGCCCCTCCCCCAAATCATGCTTGCTCTCACGCACACACTCTCTCTCTCTAAAATAAATAAATCTTTTTAAAAAAATGTTTGGTAGAATTCATCTGGGAAGCCATCTGGTCCTGTACTTTTGTTTGTTGGGAGTTCTTTGATTCCCAATTCACTTTTGTTACTAGTAATTGGTCTGTTCAGATTTTCTATTTCTTCCTGATTCAGACTTGGAAGATTGTATGTTTCTAGGAATTTATCAATTTATTCTAGGTTGTCCAATTTGTTGGTGCATAATCTTTTGTAGTTGTCTCTTATAATCCTTTGTATTTCTTTTTTTTAAAGTTTTTTTATTCATTTGAGAGAGAGTGAGAAAGAGAGCATGAGAAGGGGGAAGGGTAGAGAGAGAAGCAGACTCCCTGCTGAGCAGGGAGCCCAATGCGGGACTTGATCCCAAGACCCTGGGAACATGACCTGGGCCGAAGGCAGATGCTTAACCGACTGAGCCACCCAGGTGCCCTGATCCTTTGTATTTCTGTGATGTCTGTTGAACTTCTCTTTAATTTCTGATTTTATGTATATGGGTATTCTCTCTTTTTTTCTTGATGAGTCTGGCTAAAGGCTTATCAATTTTTTTATCTTTTCAAAGAATCAGCTCTTAATTTCATAGATATTTTCTTTTTTTTAGGCTCTATTTCATTTATTTTGACTTTGATCTTTATTATTTCCTTCCTTCTACTAAGTTTGGCTTTTGTTCTTTTTTTAGTTCCTTTAGGTATAAGGTTAAGTTGTTTATTTAATATTTTTCTTGTTTCTTGAGGTAGGCTTGTGTCACTATAAACTTCCCTCTTAGAAGTGCTTTTGCTCCATCCCAAAGATTTTTTTGAAAGATTTTATTTATTTGAGAGAGAGACAGAGAGAGCACACGAGCAGGGGAGGAGCAGAGAGAGAAGGACAAGCAGACTTCCAGGTGAGTGCAGAGCCTGATGCGGGGCTTGATCTCAGGGCCCTGAGATCATGACGTGGGCCAAAAACAAGAGTAAGATGCTTAACCAACTGAGCCACCCAGGTGCCCCTGCATCCCAAAGATTTTGAACCATTATGTTTCCATTTTCATTTGTCTCCATGAATTTTTTAAGGTATTTATTTGTTTATTTGAGAGAGAGAGGGAAGGAGAAAGAGAGTGCAAGTGGGGAGAGGAAGGAGGGAGAGGAAGAGAGAGAATCTCATGCAAACTCCCTGCTGAGCACAGAGCCCGACATGGGGCTCGACCTCATGACCCTGAGATCATGACCTTAGCTGAAACCAAGAGTCAAATGCTTCACTGACTGAGCCACCCAGGCGCCCCAGTCTCCACGTATTATTTTATTTCCTCTCTGACGTCTTTGTTGGCCCATTGGTTGGTTAGTAGCTTGTTGTTTAGCATCCACTTGTTTGTGTTTTTTTCCAGTTTTATTCTTGTAATTGATTTCTAGTTTCATACCATTGTGGTCAGAAAAGATGCTTGATATGATTTCACACTCCTTATGTTTATTGAGGTTTGTTTGGTGGCCTAACCTGAAATCTATCCTGGAGAATGTTCCATGTACACTTGAGAAAAATGTGTATTCTGCTGCTTTAGGATGAAATGTTCTGAATGTAGCTGTTAAGTCCATCTGGTCGCACATGTCATTCAAAGCCATCATTTCCCTGTTGATTTTCTGTCTGGATGATCTGTCCACTGACATGAGTGAGGTGTTAGAGTCCCCTTCTATTATTATATTACTGTCACTTTTCCCTTTATGTCTCTTAGTATTGGCTTTATATATTTAGGCGCTCCTATATTGGGTGCATAGAGATTTACAGTTGTTATATCCTCTTGTTAGATTGATCCCCTTATCATTATGTAATGCTCTTCTTTGTCTCTTGTTACAGTCTTTGTTTTATTTTTTTAAGATTTTATTTATTTATTTGAGAGAGACAGAGAGAGCACGTAGGTGGTTGTGGGGGAGAGGGAGCCTGACGCAGATGTCGATCCCAGGACCCCGAGATCATGACCTGAGCCAAAGGCAGATACGTAACCAACTGAGCCACCCTGGCACCCCACAGTCTTTGTTTTAAGGTCAGTTTGTTATGTCTGAAGTGAATCCCTGTAGGCAGCATATACGTGGGTCTTGTGGGTTTTTTTTTTTTTTTTAATCCATTCAGTCACCCTATGTCTTTTGATTGGAGCATTTAGTCCATACATTTAAAGTAATTACTGATAGGTGTATACTTGCTATTTTGTTAATTGTGTTCTGGATGTTTTTCTGGTTCTCTGTTCTGTTCTTCTCTTGCTGTCTTCCTTTGTGATTTGATGATTTTCTTTACTGTTATGCTTGGATTCCTTTCTCTTTATTTTTTGTGTATCTTATAAGTTTTTGGTTTGTGGTCACCATGAGGTTCACATATAACTTTCAATGTAAATAAGGGTCTATATTAAGTTGATGACTGCTGAAGTTCAAAAACATTCTAAAAGCTCTACATTTTTCCTCCCCCGGCATGTTTTATGTATATGGTGTCATATTTTACATTTTTTGTTATGTATCCCTTAACTGATTTTTGTATATATAATTAATTTTATTACTTTGCTTTGTAACCTTCATACTAGCTTTAGAAGTGATTGATTTATCACCTTTACTATATGTTTGCTTTTGCCAGTGACATTTTTTCCTTGCACAATTTTCTTCTTGTTAGAGCGTTTTCTTTTCCACTTAAAGTTGCTTTAACATTTCTTGTAAGGGGCTAATGTAGTGGTAATGATCTTTAATTTTGTTTGTCCTGGAAACTTTTTTTTTTTTAAGATTTTTTATTTATTTGTTTGAGAGAGAGAGAGCACAAGTGGGGGGAGCCGCAGAGAGAGAGGGAGAAGAAGACTCCCTGCTGAGCAGAGAGTCTGACACAGGCCTTGATCCCAGGACCTCGAGATCATGACCTGAGGTGAAGGCAGATGCTTAACCACCTGAGCCACCCAGGCACCCCTGTCTTGGAAACTCTTTATCTCTCCTTCAATTCTGAATCATAACCTTAATGGGTAGAGAATTCTTCATTATAGGTTTTCTCCTTTCTGCTCTTTGAATATATCATGGCATTCCTTTCTGGTCAAGTTTCTGCTGAAAAATCAGCTGATAGCCTTATGGGGTTTCCCTTGTATATAGCAATTTGCTTTTCTAATATTGCTGTCCTTTAGATTCTCCTTTTATTATTAATTTTCAATATTTTAATTATTATGTGTCTTAGTGTGGAGTCCCTTGGGTTCATCTTGTTTGGGGCTCTCTGTGATTCCTGGACCTGGATGTCTGTGTTTTTTCCACCAAGGTTAGGGAAGTTTTCAGGTATTAGTTCTTGAAATACATTTTCTGCCCCTTTCTCTCTCTCTTTCTGGGACCCTGATAATGCAAATTACTTAGCTATGATTGGTTCTTTTTATATTTCTATCTTTTTGTTGAAGTTCTCGCTGAGCTCATCTACTCTTCTCTCTAGTCTGTGGAGCACCTGTCTCACTTGGAACTCTTTATCAGGCAGATTGCTTATTTCCATTTTGTTTAGTTCTTTTACTGATGTTTTGTCTTGTTCTTTTGTTTGGAACATATTTTCCGGTCTCCTGATTTTGTCTGACCCTTCCTTTCTTTCTGTGTATTATGTAGGTTAACTATATCTCCTGGTCCTGACAGTAGTGGCCTTGTGTAGAAGGCATCCTATGGGAGGCCCAGCAGCACAATCCCCCTGGTCATCAGAACCAGGTGCTTCAGGGATATCTATTGTGTGGGCTGTGTGCACCCGCTGTGTGACTGGCTGCACCTGCTGTGGGTGTGCTGATGGACAGAGCTGGCCCCCAAGACAGCTTGCTGAGAGGCCCGACTGTAGCTGCTACAGGTGTGCTGGTTGTCAAGGCTGGCTCCCCTCCTCCTTGGGGAAGGAGTCTCTTTGGAGGGGTGCCTTCAGGGGTGGGTGGGTGAGGCATGTCCACAGGGAAACACTGGGCAGGGCAAACAGTGTTAAGAAGGTGGATGGAGAGTGTCAGAACTGGCTCCCACAAGGACTGACCAGCTAGGCACAAGAAGGTTAAGAAAAATAGCGTCTTCCAGCACTCTTGTTCCTACAAGAGCTCCTACATTTCTCTGATCCTCAGGCACATGCTCTAAAATTAGTCACTATATCTTCTTCATGTATAACCCAGGCACTTTTAAACTACTGTTTCTGTGCTGGGTCTCACAGTGCGTGATGTAGTGTGCTGGCCCTTTAGGAGTGGACTCTCAGTTTCTTAGAGCCTTCCACCTCTCCCAGAGTTGAGTTCACTAATTTTCAAAGCCCAATGTTATAAGGCTTGTCTTTCTGATGCAGCTCTCCAGGGCAGGGGGTGCCTGATGTAAAGCTTGATACCCTGGCTCCTCAAGAAATGCCTTGGTGCCTGTGTTATACTTCTTGCTTGAGGGTCGCTGTGCCTGGGCACTGGTTTCCATCTAGACCTCGGCCCCTCCTACCCTTCTCATTGTGGGTTTCTTTTTATGTCTTTAGCTGTGGAAGAGCTGTTCTGCCAGTCTTCAGGTCGTTTCCAGAGCGAGTTGGATTATGCATAGTTGTTGTCTCTGTGGAAGGAGGTGAGCTCAGAGCCCTCTCTGCCTTCTTCCCAGTCATCCTTCAAAGTTCTTTAAAATGCAGGTTCTTCTTTAAGCGTCCCAGCACTCCTGCAGGATAGCTATTTGTCTCATTTTACAGAATAGGAAACTGAGACTAAGGACGAGTAAGTTATTTCCCAAAGTTTCAAAGCTGGTAAAGAGAGTTAGATATAGTCCAGTGTTTTCCCACTATTCCTGGTTAGAGCAAGGTAATCTTCATTTTCACCATTCTGTCTATTACTAGGGATGTGGCTTAGGGAACAGAGATGGTGAAATCATAGTTAACTGTAATGCTTACCCAGGCTTTGTAAATAACTATTTACAATCAAACTGATGATGATCTAGAGTTTACTCTCTGATATCTACCAAGAAGTATGGAGGAGAAAAATGTGCTCAGTTTTTTCAAAAATTCTAGTTGGTGGAGAGTTACATGGATTAGCTAGTTTCAAAGACCTTATCTTGCTACTTCCAAGTATTGGAAAGGTAGTTCAGTATCTGGTGGTTCTCTAGGCTCATGGATCTGAAAGCTGGTCATCATCATCCTGGGGAGCCTGTGTGGAGCAGGGATATGGGGAAGTAGGAAAAGAGAAAGTGCCTCACTTTCTTCTGTTTCTGACCCCATAGCCCATGGTTGGAAGTAACCACCTTAATCCATAGGTCAAATCTGAAAGGATTCCATAGTACTCACCAACTCATGCCACTGGGAAACCTTCCCATGGATCACGCTTAGTGGGAAACTGAGACAGCAGCCTTCCCATGAGTCTCACCTGCTTGAACTGAATGGTGATAACCATATGAGACCGGCTGCTGCTGGCATTCATGTTGGTCGATGCTGTGGTCCTTATTTTTGTCCCTTGTTCCATCAGCCTTTCAATCTGTGCATAGTTCTCACAGGGCACTGACTTCAGGCCATCCACATAAAAGCCCAGCTGTTGGTCTTCCCTTACTTTTAGTCCCCCAGGTTTCTTGGTTCTAGATAGCAAGTCTCTTATCTGTGGAAAAAAGAATAAATAATGTAAACTTCAGGAAGGCAGAGATTTCTATTTACTTCACTGTCACACCTAACACCTACACCTCTGCCTAGAATATATTAAGTGCTCAATAAAAACTTATTAGATGAATGAATAAATGTTAAATTTCTGTAGGCACCAGACAAGCTCATTATTTAGGTAAATAAGAAATAGGGGAATGGCAAACTGGAGGGAAACCTGTTGTAATAAGTGACGTAAACATAATTTTTTAAAAACTCAGTTCTAGTATTTTCTAGTACCTAGAGCGCTTCAACCAGCCTGTGAACGCCCTTTGGGTAGGACCAGGGCTTTTTTTTTTTTTATTATGTTCTGTTAGTCACCATACAATACATCATTAGTTTTTGATGTAGTGATCCATAATCCATTGTTTTCGTATAACACCCAGTGCTCCATGCAGTACGTGCCCTCCTTAATACCCATCACCGGACTAACCAATCCCCCCTCCCCCCTCCCCTCTAAAACCCTGTTTGTTTCTCAGGTCCATAGTCTCTCATGGTTCATCTCTCCCTCCAATTCCCCCCGCCCATTTTTCCCTTCCTTCTCCTAATGTCCTCCATGTTATTCCTTATGTTCCACAAATAAGTGAACCATATGATAATTGACTTTCTCTGCTTGACTTACTTCACTTAGCATAATCTCCTCCAGTCCCATCCACGTTGATGTAAAAGTTGGGTATTCACCTTTTCTGATGGCTGAGTCATATTCCATTGTATATATGGACCACAACTTCTTTATCCATTCATCTGTTGAAGGGCATCTTGGCTCTTTCCACAGCTTGGCTATTGCGGACATTGCTGCTCTGAACATTGGGGTGCATATGGCCCTTCTTTTCACTACATCTGTGTCTTTGGGGTAAATACCCAGTAGTGCAATTGCTGGGTCATAGGGTAGCTCTATTTTTAAATTTTTGAGGAACCTCCACACTGTTTTCCAAACTGGCTGTACCAACTTGCATTCCCACCAACAGTGTA